>NC_091388.1:7658352-7705852 GCF_038502225.1 Cherax quadricarinatus | reverse complement strand
CATACACTGCTGGTAACAGTGAACATACACTGCTGGTAACAGTGAACATACACTGCTGGTAACAGTGAACATACACTGCTGGTAACTGTGAACATACACTGCTGGTAACAGTGAACATACACTGCTGGTAACAGTGAACATACACTGCTGGTAACAGTGAACATACACTGCTGGTAACTGTGAACATACACTGCTGGTAACAGTGAACATACACTGCTGGTAACTGTGAACATACACTGCTGGTAACAGTGAACATACACTGCTGGTAACTGTGGACATACACTGCTGGTAACAGTGAACATACACTGCTGGTAACAGTGAACATACACTGCTGGTAACAGTGAACATACTCTGCTGGTAACAGTGAACATACACTGCTGGTAACTGTGAACATACACTGCTGGTAACAGTGAACATACACTGCTCGTAACAGTGAACATACACTGCTGGTAACAGTGAAAATACACTGCTGGTAACAGTGAACGTACACTGCTGGTAACTGTGAACATACACTGCTGGTAACTGTGAACATACACTGCTGGTAACAGTGAACATACACTGCTGGTAACAGTGAACATACACTGCTGGTAACAGTAAACATACACTGCTGGTAACTGTGAACATACACTGCTGGTAACTGTGAACATACACTGCTGGTAACAGTGAACATACACTGCTGGTAACTGTGAACATACACTGCTGGTAACAGTGAACATACACTGCGGGTAACAGTGAACATACACTGCTGGTAACTGTGAACATACACTGCTGGTAACAGTGAGCATACACTCTGGTAACATTGAACATACACTGCTGGTAACAGTGAACATACACTGCTGGTAACAGTGAACATACACTGCTGGTAACAGTGAACAGTTGGATGAGCTGTTAGATATGTGACAGTAGGTGGGAGCGATCAGGTGGATGTGTAACAGTAGGTGGGTGCGAGCAGGCGGATGTGTGACAGAAGGTGGGTGCGAGCAGGCGGATGTGTGACAGAAGGTGGGTGCGAGCAGGCGGATGTGTGACAGAAGGTGGGTGCGAGCAGGTGGATGTGTGACAGTATGTGGGTGCGAGCAGGTGGATGTGTAACAGTAGGTGGGTGGAGCAGGTGGATGTGTAACAGTAGGTGGGTGCGAGCAGGCGGATGTGTAACAGTAGGTGGGAGCGAGCAGGTGAATGTCTGACAGTAGGTGGATGCAAGCAGGTGGATGTGTAATGTTACAAAAAACGCGATTCTAAAAGCTTAGAGATCTCCAGGTAATACTAGAAAGGACTGCCCTTCTAGCATCCAGCCTGTTACTGGGTATTCGTAACAAGTAGTCAGTATCCTTGTCCAATTATCCATTAGAATTCAGTATATTTCAATAGTGCTTCAGGATTACAACTGGTAGGCTACTAACTAGAGAAATTAAAATTTAATAAATTTATTAAGTCTAGAGGTATATTATCAAATTAAATTAAATTAATAATAATCAAAATCATAATAATCAATTCTCTCGTATACAATAGTATTGTGCTGAAAGCACATATCACATTTATAATTCTTAAGTACCATCTGGTACATTAACATTTAATAAGATATTACAAATATGTACAATTAAGTTTGTGTATGTGTGTAAGTGCTTTAAGTAGTTCGCTATGTCTCAAGACTCGACTAGACTTAAACAAGTGACTGACAAAGTCTTCAAATAAACTAACTTCTTGACCAACTGGCAATCAGAACAGTCTGCTTGAACAACAAAAAGAATGCTAAGCCCAATAGCAATATAACAAGTAACTGCAACACAGAATCAGGAACAAGGAGATAATATAACGACACTAAGTAGGGACCATCAGCAGATCCTCCACAAAAGTCACCAAACTCCCATACTACTGAATCTAAGTTCAGCATAAGTAAATCCCCGACTGTGATAATACACAGATACCAGTCCAAGTTAGGTGAGAAGCTACAGCTCAGGACCTGAGTTACTCAGAGTGTCTATGAGACACACAACCTCAGTACAATGTCGAAAATCACTAAGTCTATACAATGTTCTGTGAACAGAGTTCTACAGAACTAACAAGAATAATGAGACAGACAATCTGTCCAACCACCAAGAGAGTCTAGACCAGACTGAATACTTCAGGCGAGGTGAGGACACCCCCCCCTCGATCACGTGATAGCTTCGTGGACAGCTGCTGCTCAGTAACAGAAGCCGGGAGGGAAACAAGCAAAGAGCGATAATTACAGTAGTTAGACAATCAAGACTTGAACTGAGCACATAATATGTTACATCCTACCTAACAACATAACTACGTCAAATAATAATATAAAGCAATACATTTACGATTTAGCTATTATCGCAAATATAAGCAATATAAAATTACATGAAAAGATAATAATTATATATATACATATTAATCATTGCAACCCATTCAGGGGTTGCAACAGTAACAGTAGGTGGGTGCGAGCAGGTGGATGTGTAACAGTAGGTGGGTGCGAGCAGGTGGATGTGTAACAGTAGGTGGGTGCGAGCAGGTGGATGTGTAACAGTAGGTGGGTGTGAGCAGGTGGATGTGTAACAGTAGGTGGGTGCGAGCAGGTGGATGTGTAACAGTAGGTGGGTGCGAGCAGGTGGATGTGTAACACTAGGTGGGTGCGAGCAGGTGGATGTGTAACAGTAGGTGGGTGCGAGCAGGTGGATGTGTAACAGTAGGTGGGTGCGAGCAGGTGGATGTGTAACAGTAGGTGGGTGCGAGCAGGTGGATGTAACAGTAGCTTCTTTACCCACCTATTTTAAGTATAAAAAAAACGCGCTCTAAACCCCAATGGGTCATACACAAACGTGTCTTTAATCTCAGTGTGCAAATCTGCCAAAATTTTTTACCTCCATTCGTGAGAAATACTGAGAGGTGGTCCACGGAAATTCCTTTCACACTGCTACACTGAAAGATAATCCCAACCTAATGTAATCTTAGATTCTTTTTAAGCATTATTTGAGACATTTGATTCTGTTACACTTGGTAGGCTTTTGATCTCGTGTAGTGTATGGAAAAAAGAGAGAGAGACAGAGACATAGAGGTAGAAAACATACTCTGTACATATATGTACAAACACAGTAACATTAATACATAGCTGAAGTGAAAGCCCCTTCATCTCACATCCGAAGGACCTGGGTTGGATCCCAGCACTACTGCCACCACGGAACAAGCTTCCTTACACCTGCTTCCCTGGTTCACCTAGCAGTCAGTAGGTACCCAGGTGTCAGTGTACTGCTGTGAGTTGCATGCTGAGGGGAAGTGGACTGAGACCATGGTGGCTTGGCTGGCTTATCCTGGGTTACTAATACTCCTAATAAAACCTATGCAGCATCGTATCTCAGTTCGCTTATTCATGATTTTCAATACTGCAACTGAACGGTTATATACAAAGCAACTACACGTGCAGCACACCAGATCTGAGTTAATTAGCCTGCTACAACTAAGCTCGATTAACACATCAGAAGGCTATTTAATTCCGGGCTACAATCCAGAAACATCACAAGGCCGGCTAATACGGGTTAGTCTCAATACATCACAGGTCTGTTAAATCAGGGTTACAGTCCTGACATATTACGAGGTTGTTAAATCATGCTGTCGGCTGTTAATTCAGTGTTACAGTTCAGAGCTTTTGCCCAAGAGTTAAAACTGGTCAATTAGCCAGAAATTTAACATTAAATCTTTCTAAAATTTTCTCTTATACGTTTAAAGATATTTTTCATTTACGTTAATGTAAAAATTAATAATTTTGTACCAAAAGTACCTTAGAAAACTTACCTAACCTTATTATAACAAGCGCAATTTAGTTTAGCATAATCCAACTAAATATATTTTAGATAAGTTTACAATAATTTAACAATAAACAATGAAATATATTTTTTTTTCGTTAGACTCAGAATGATTTTTGCGAAATTATATATATATATATATATATATATATATATATATATATATATATATATATATATATATAAAAACTCTATATATATAAACACTATATATATATATATATATATATAAACACTGATCTCTGGCTGAAGGAGACTCGAACCTACGAACCTTGGAACAAGGTGCGCAGTGCTTTACCAATCTACCCACACTGGACCAAGTGTGGGTAGATTGGTAAAGCACTGCGTACCTTGTTCCAAGGTTCGTAGGTTCGAGTCTCCTTCAGCCAGAGATCAGTGTTTGTGTATATTTCGCCTGCTCTTACGAATTCCTTATATATATATATATATATATATATATATATATATATATATATATATATATATATATATATATATATATATATATATATATATATATATGTCGTGCCGAATAGGCAGAACTTGCGATCTTGGCTTAAATAGCAACGTTCATCTTGCCATATAGGACAAGTGAAAATTTGTGTATGCAATAATTTCGTCAAAATCATTCTGAACCTAACGAAAAAAATGTATTTGATTGTGTTTGTTTAGTATTAAATTATTGTAAACAAATCTAAAATATATTTAGTTGGGTTAGGCTAAAATAAATTGTTCTTGTTATAATAAGGTTAGGTAAGTTTTCTAAGTTCCTTTTGGTGCAAAATTAAAAATTTTTACATCAACATTAATGAAAAAAATATATCTTTAAACGTATAAGAGAAAATTTTAGAAAGGACTTAATTTTAAATGAGTTGTAGCTAATTGACCAGTTTTACATATTCGGCACGACATATATATATATATATATATATATATATATATATATATATATATATATATATATATATATATATATATATATATATATACACACACACACACACTTGAAATTACTAAAACATTAACATAACACAATCACCACCCTCACTACTACTACTACTACAACCACCACCACCACCACACTACCACCACTTCGTCTCCCATCACCTGTGCAGGTGTCACCTGCGTGCCACACGCAGATAATTAAGCCTCCCACTCCACACCATAACCAGAATTTAATACGACTTGATGAGTCAGCTTAGTGTGCGGTCTTTTCAAATTAAGTCTTTTTGTGAAAAGGAAGTCTTAGAACCATACCTATGCGTGAGACTTCTTAAAGAAAATCAAATCGAGGAAGTCAGCAGTAGAAAAACAAAGATTAAAGGAACCTATGGTAGTGTGTAATATATATATATATGGGAAGGCCAAGCTTTTTTTATCTCATCCCCTGCATGCATCAGCCTTACTAGAGATTTGAACAAAGAAGGGAAATTTGGAGCATGCAAAATACACAAAAAACTGATCTCGGTTTAAGGAGACTGAACCCAGAAACCCTTGGACAAGGACGGGTGTTTAACCCAAACTACCCACACTGGGCCAATATTCGGGGTGTAGAGGGTACACGTTTGATCCAAGGCAGCCAAACCAGGGGGAAGGTTACAGCTTTTTATCTCATCCCCCGCATGCATCAGCCTTACTAGAGATTTGAATAAGGGAAAGGAACAGAGAGCATGCGAAATAAAACACAAACACGGGGATCTCTTTGAAGGAGACCGAACCACAAACCTTAGACAAGGACGTGCTTTACCAATCTACCCACACTGGACCAATTTTTTCGGGGATCGCTACAGGGTTTGACCCCAAGGCAGCCAGCTTTCAGGGAGAAGGCTTACAGCTTTTCATCTCAATCCCCGCATGCATCAGCCTTACTAGAGAAACAATGAAAGGGAAATTTCCCGGGAGGAGGAAATATACAAAACACATTTTGGGGCCAAAGGGAAAGATAAACCCACAAACCCTTTGGAAAAGGGCAGGCTTTCCTCTCCCCACCCCGGCCAATACCTGGCGCAGCGCGCCCTTTTACCGGAAAGCAGCTTTGGGGGTTTACAGTTTTCTTTCTTTGCCCCCAACCCCGGAATTTTGAAAAAGCAAGGTTCGCAAGGCACAAAAACACGACTTCGGCCGAGGGGAGATTAAACCCTGGAACCCAGACAGCGTAGGGGCGGCCCCAAACACCACCCCCGGACACCTGGCAAGCAGCGCCAAAACGTTTGTTTCCAAGGCAGCCTTTTTCGGGGAGCAAAGGGCCAGCCATTTCTTTGCATGCATCGGCCTAAGATTTAACAAGAAAGGGAAATTTTCCCCGGAAAGCGTAACACAAAACTTTTGGGTAAAGGAAAACCGAACCTAGCCCAAGAGGACGAAAAGGGGTTCCCCTCCCCACTAAACCAATCCCTCGAGCTCGCCCCACCCCTTGATTCAAGGCAGCCAGGGAATATTTCCAGGTTTTTTCACCCTCCTCGAGGGTTTTACCAAATTTGAAAAAGCGGGGAATTTTATTTTAAATTGCAAAAAGGGGAAAAAACCGACCCCCGAAAGGAATTTCCCGAACCCAAAAAGGGGAGGCAGTGCCCCCCTCACCTACTCCTTTAAGCAGCCCCCCAACGTTTGGCCCGGCAGGGTTTTCGGGCGGCTTACGCCATTCACCGCATGCCGGCTAAAGATTTGAAAAATTTTGGGCAAAAGAGCAAACAAAAACACCTTTCGGCCAAAAACCGAACCCCCCCCAACCAGAACGCGGGCCTTCCCTAAAATTCCCGGGGACCAAGGGCCCTTGGCCCGTTAAGGCGGCCAGGGAAAAGGTTACGCCATTTTCTCTCGCAGGATCGCCCCGGCCAGAGATTTCCGGCGAGGCACTAAAAGCCCACAAAATCTTGGGCCCGGGAAAGCCCCGAACCCACCCCAGTTTGGGGCCGCAGTGGCCATGGGTCTCAATCCCCGACCACCTCGCGCATGCGCCAAAATTTGCCAACTGCCGAAGCTGGGGAAGGCCCAGTTTTCTTTCCATTCTCGGCATCGCCACAGAGATTTAAAAGGCGGAAAACCCCCAAAAACACGACCTTGGGCCCAAATTTTGAACTCCAGGGGAACCTTTTGCCAGGCCCCACCCGGTTTTAACCTTTTTTCTTTTTACACCGGTTTTCCCCCAAACCTGGCCAAAAACACGCCAAGGGCCAAGCCGAAGGCCAGCGTTTTTATCTCTCCAGGGAAAAAGGCTTCCGGTGTTTCCAACACGGAAAAGAATTTCGCATACTTTTAAATAAGATTTAACCCCCGGCCCGAGAACCAAAATCCCAAAAAGAATTTCCGATAAAGGTACGCAGTGTTTTCCCCTTTTCACTGGATCAAAAACCGGCGAAAAGACGCCCACTTTTTGCCGGGCAGGGGGTTTTAAACGCTTTTTCATTCATTCGTGCATCCCCTTTTCTAGAGTTTTGGGCACGCAAATTTCGCGGGGCAGGGAAATATACACCCACGATTGGTTTTCCGAACCGAATCAGAACCGTTTCCTACCTCCAAACCCCGGGGATTACCTGGGGGCATGCGCCAAGTTTGACCAACCCAAGCCAGCCAAAAGGGAAGCCACGTTTTCCCAAATTCTTTTACCAGGCCGAAAAAGAAAGGAAGGCGAGAGCACGCAAGCCAGCCCCAATTCCACCGATTTTGGGCCCGCCGAACCCCCGGCCCCCGGCGACCCAGTAAAGCACCCACCCCCCACCGCCCAAATCCGGCGAGCATGCCCCTTAAGCACCCCCGGGTTTTACAGTTTATTCACCCCCTACGTTACTGAGATTTGAACAATGGGGGGAATTTTCCCCAGAGCAGGGGAAAAATTACAAAACACGATCTTCGGCTAAAGGAGACTGAATTTACCCAGAAAAGGTACCAGTGTTTTTACCTCCAAACCCCGGACCAAAAATTTGGCAAGCATGCGCCCACGTTTGACGTTAAAGTTGAAGGTTTAAGCTTTTTCTTTCCTTTTCGCACCAAACCTACCAAAATTTGAACACGCAAAAATTTGGGAGAGCGAAAAACAAAAAAGATCTTCGGCAGCGGAGGAATTAACCCTTAGAAACCAGAGGGGGGGCGTTAAATCCCTTTCACTGGACTTACCTGGGGGCAGGCCACTTTTGATCTACCCGGCCCAGGGAAGCCATTTTTTTCTTGCAGGGCGTTTCTAGAGATTTGAACAGGAATTTCCCGGAGCACGAAATATAAAAACACGCCAAAAAAGGAATTTTTAGCCCAGACGGCCGCAGTGTTTTTCCTCCACAAATTATCAATTTGGCGGGGACGCCAAAAACATCCAAGGCACCACCCTTCAGGAGAAGGCTGACCCAGGGATGAGATAAAAAAGCCGTAAGCCTTCTGAAAGCTGGCTCCCTTTTTCAAACTTTACCCATCCCAAACCCCGGGCCGGTTTTGGGTCCAGTGTGGGTAGATTTAAAGCCCCGCGTCCCTTTGGGGTCCTGGTTGTAGGTTCGAGTCCCCTTTCCCAGCCAGAGATCAGTTTTTTGGTATATTTGCATGCCCCAAAAATTTTCCTTTGATTGTTCAAATCTCTAGTAAGGCTGATGAGGGGGGAAAGAGATGAAAAAGCTGTAACCCTTTTCCCCCCAAAAAGCGGGGGTTTTGATCAAACGGGAATGCTAAAACCCCGGGGATTTCCAGTGGGTAGATTGGAAAAAGCACCGCGACCTTGTCCAAAGGGTTTCGTAGGTTCGAGCCCTCCCAGCCGGGAGATCAGTGGGTTATTTCTGCATGCTCCGAATTCCTTGCATTGTTAAAAATCTCTAGTGGCTGATGCATACAGGGGATGAAAAGGGGAAAAGCTGTAACCCTTTCCCCCTAAAAGGTTGGCTCCCTTTGGATCAAATTTTAGCGATGCTGCACGCCAAGGTATTGGTCCAGGGGGTAGATTGGAAAGCACTGCGTACCTTGTCCTGGTTCGAGGTTCGAGTCCCCTTTCCCAGCCAGAGATCAGTGTTTTTTATATTTCGCATGCTCGCGAATTTTGATTGTTCAAATTCTAGTAAGGCTGATGCATGCGGGGGATGAGATGGTGAAAACCCTTTCCCCCTGAAAGCTCTTTTGATAAAACTTTAGCGCATGCCCCCGCCAAAGTATTTCCAGGGGGGGTAGATTTTAAAGCCCCGGGGCCTTTTGGTCCTAAGGTTGTAGGTTGAGTCCCCAGCCAGAGATCAGTTTTTGGGGGTATTTCGCATGCTTTTTAAAAATTTCCCTTTTGCATTGTTCAAATCTCTAGTAAGGCTGATGCATGCAGGGGAGGATGGGCTGGTTTCTCCCTGAAAGCTGGCTGTTTGATCAAACGGGGGAAGCGCATCCCTTAAGCCAAGGATTGGTCCAGTGTGGGTAGATTGGTAAAGCCCCGCGTCCCTTGTCCTAAGGTTCGGGTTCGGGGTCTCCTTCAGCCAGAGATCAGTGTTTGTGTATTTTTCCCTGCTTCCAAAATTTCCCTTTTGCATTGTTCAAATCCCAGAAGGCTGGAGATGGGATAAAAGATGAAAAGCTGTAAGTTTTCCCCCTGGGCTGGCTGTTTTTGGATAAAACTTTAGCGCATGCACCCCCGGTTTTAAACCGTGTGGGTAGTTTTGGTAAAGCACTGCGTACCTTTCCTAAGGTTCGTAGGTTCGACCCCTTTTTCCCAGCCAGAAAATCAGTGTTTGTGTATTTTTCGCATGCTGGGAATTTTCCTTTTGCATTGTTCAAATTTTCTAGTAAGGGATCAAGGGGATGAAAAAAGGGCTTTTTAAGCCTTCCCCCTGAAAGCTGGCTCCCTTTTGATCAAAGTGTAGCGCATGCACCCCCAAAGGTATTGGTCCAGTGGGGGTAGATTGGAAAAGCAACTGGCCCCTTGGGTCCTAAGGTTCGTGGTTCGAGTCCCTTCAGCCAGAGATCAGTGTTTGTGTATATTTCGAAAAGCTAAAGGAATTCCTTTGCATTGTTCAAATTCTAGTTTTTTGATGCATGCGGGGAAAAGGGGAAAAAAGCTGTAACCCTTTCCCCCCTGAAAGCTGGTTTCCCTTTTGGGGATCAAACGGGGCCATGCCCCGCCAAGGTATTGGTCCAGTGGGGTAGATTGGTAAAGCCCCGCGACCTTGCCCCAAGGGTTTCGGGGTTTCGAGTCTCCTTCAGCCAGAGATCGGTTTGTGTATATTTCGCATGCTCTCGCAAATTTCCCCATTGTTAAAACCCCAGGGGCGCTGAGGCAGGGGAGATGAAAAAGCTGGTTTCCCTGAAAGCTGGCTGTTTGGATCAAAGTGTAGCGATGCTCCCGCCAAGGAAAGGTCCGGGGTGTTTGGTAAAGCACCGCGACCTGTCCAAAGGGTTTCGTAGGTTGGAGTCTCCTTCACCCGAGATCAGTGTTTGTGTATATTTCGCATGCTCGCGAATTCCTTGCATTGTTCAAATCTCTAGAAGGTTTGATTTTGCGGGGATGAGATAAAAAGCTGAACCCTTTCCCCTGAAAGCTGGCTGCTCGGATCAAACGTAGCGCATGCCCCGCCAAGGATTGGTCCAGTGGGGGTAGTTTTGCAAAGCAGGGGCGTCCCTTGTCCAAGGTTCGTGGTTCGAGTCTCCTTCACCAGAGATCAGTTTTTTGGTATATTTCGCATCCCTCAAATTTCCCTTGTTTCAAATTTAGTGGCTATGAAATGCAGGGGACAGAGAAAAAAGCTGAAGCCTTCCCCCCTGAAAGTTGGCTCCCTTTTGGGGATAAAAACGTAGCGCATCCCACACCCCCGGGATTGGTCCAGTGTGGTAGATTGGTAAAGCACCGCGACCTTGTCCGGGTTCGTGGTTGGAGTCCCCTTCACCAGAGATCAGTGTTTTTTATATTTCGGCATGCTCGCGAATTCCTTGCATTGTTCAAATTCTAGTAAGGCTGATGCGCAGGGGAGATAAAAAAAGGAATTTTTTTCCCCCGGGAAAGGGTTTGGCTGCCTTAATCAAACGTGAAGGGGCATGCTACACGCCAAGGCATTGGTCCAGGGGGGTGAGATTGGTGCCACCGGTCCCTTTGGTCCTAAGGTTCGCAGGTTCGAGCCCCTTCAGCCAGAGATCATTTTTTTGGATATTTCGAGCCTCGCAATTTCCCTTTTTGCATTTTAAATCCCGGGTAAGGCTGATGCATGCAGGGATGAGATGAAAAGCTGTGTTTCCCCCCCTGAAAGCTGGCTGTTTTGGATCAAACTTTAGCGCTTTACACGCCGGCATTGGTCCAGGGGGTAGTTTGGGAAAGCCCCGGTCCCTTTGTCCAAAGGGCCCGGGTCTGAGTCTCCAGCCAGAGATCAGGGGTTTATATATATATATATATATATATATATATATATATATAGAAAGACAGACTTAGACGGATGGTGGAGGCAGTAGGGAGTATTCTCTGGGGAGGGCCCAGCAAGATATCCAAATTGAGGGTAATGTGCGGAAACTGCAGAGTGGGAGAGGGGGAGGAATGAAGAGAGGGGAAAGGGGGGAGAAGGAAGAAGAGGGAGAAGCGCAAGGAAGAGCGGAAGTTCGAGGAAGAGAATTATGGGAGGAAGAGTGGGGAGGAAAAGGAGAGAGCGAGAGAGGGGGGGGGGAGGAAGATTTAGGAAAAGAGAGAAGTAGAAAAGTAAATAGAGAAGTGGAATATTAAGATGAAATAAAAAAAATGGGAAAAGTAGAATAACTAAACAAGAAAGATGAAAGAGACACATTAAGAGAGATAGTAACGTAAAGATGGCAAAGGAAAAGAACACATTAAGAAGCCAGGGTAGATATATCACTATAATAACATAAACGTACGTAGGTAAGCACATTTACCGAGCAACTTGCAATATAAACATTGATGTAGTAGTAGCCAGACTTAGACTTAGTTACAAGCACTTCTGACAGTTTGGTAGACACACAGACTGACTGATGTTGTAGTAACCAGACTTAGGCTTAGTTACAAGTACTTCTGGCAGTTTGGTAGACACACAATATGACTCAGTTTTTAGCAAGCCGCTAACCAGACTGAGAGTCGAAGATCAAAATGAATTTTTTATGAGAGAGCCACAAAATTTGATTAACACAAGCCTATCCGATGTTATCCTGACGCCAAATGACTTCGAACAGGCGATAAATGACATGCCCATGCACTCTGCCCCAGGTCCAGACTCATGGAACTCCGTGTTCATCAAGAACTGCAAGAAGCCCCTATCACGAGCCTTTTCCATCCTATGGAGAGGGAGCATGGACACGGGGGTCGTCCCTCAGTTACTAAAAACAACAGACATAGCCCCACTCCACAAAGGGGGCAGTAAAGCAACAGCAAAGAACTACAGACCAATAGCACTAACATCCCATATCATAAAAATCTTTGAAAGGGTCCTAAGAAGCAAGATCACCACCCATCTAGAAACCCATCAGTTACACAACACAGGGCAACATGGGTTTAGAACAGGTCGCTCCTGTCTGTCTCAACTACTGGATCACTACGACAAGGTCCTAAATGCACTAGAAGACAAAAAGAATGCAGATGTAATATATACAGACTTTGCAAAAGCCTTCGACAAGTGTGACCATGGCGTAATAGCGCACAAAATGCGCGCTAAAGGAATAACAGGAAAAGTCGGTCGATGGATCTATAATTTCCTCACTAACAGAACACAGAGAGTAGTCGTCAACAGAGTAAAGTCCGAGGCAGCTACGGTGAAAAGCTCTGTTCCACAAGGCACAGTACTAGCTCCCATCTTGTTCCTCATCCTCATATCCGACATAGACAAGGATGTCAGCCACAGCACCGTGTCTTCCTTTGCAGATGACACCCGAATCTGCATGACAGTGTCTTCCATTGCAGACACTGCAAGGCTCCAGGCGGACATCAACCAAATCTTTCAGTGGGCTGCAGAAAACAATATGAAGTTCAACGATGAGAAATTTCAATTACTCAGATATGGTAAACATGAGGAAATTAAATCTTCATCAGAGTACAAAACAAATTCTGGCCACAAAATAGAGCGAAACACCAACGTCAAAGACCTGGGAGTGATTATGTCGGAGGATCTCACCTTCAAGGACCATAACATTGTATCAATCGCATCTGCTAGAAAAATGACAGGATGGATAATGAGAACCTTCAAAACTAGGGAGGCCAAGCCCATGATGACACTCTTCAGGTCACTTGTTCTATCTAGGCTGGAATATTGCTGCACTCTAACAGCACCTTTCAAGGCAGGTGAAATTGCCGACCTAGAAAATGTACAGAGAACTTTCACGGCGCGCATAACGGAGATAAAACACCTCAATTACTGGGAGCGCTTGAGGTTTCTAAACCTGTATTCCCTGGAACGCAGGAGGGAGAGATACATGATTATATACACCTGGAAAATCCTAGAGGGACTAGTACCGAACTTGCACACGAAAATCACTCACTACGAAAGCAAAAGACTTGGCAGACGATGCACCATCCCCCCAATGAAAAGCAGGGGTGTCACTAGCACGTTAAGAGACCATACAATAAGTGTCAGGGGCCCGAGACTGTTCAACTGCCTCCCAGCACACATAAGGGGGATTACCAACAGACCCCTGGCAGTCTTCAAGCTGGCACTGGACAAGCACCTAAAGTCAGTTCCTGATCAGCCGGGCTGTGGCTCGTACGTTGGTTTGCGTGCAGCCAGCAGCAACAGCCTGGTTGATCAGGCGCTGATCCACCAGGAGGCCTGGTCACAGACAGGGCCGCGGGGGCATTGACCCCCGAAACTCTCTCCAGGTAAACTCCAGGTAAACACAGACTGACTGATGTAGTAGTAGCCAGACTTAGGCTTAGTTACAAGCACTTCTGACAGTTTGGTAGACACACAGACTGACTGATGTAGTACTAGCCAGACTTAGACTTAGTTACAAGCACTTCTGACAGTTTGGTAGACACACAGACTGACTGATGTAGTAGTAGCCAGACTTACTTAGTTACAAGCACTTCTGACAGTTTGGTAGACACACAGACTGACTGATGTTGTAGTAGCCAGACTTAGGCTTAGTTACAAGCACTTCTGACAATTTGGTAGACACACAGACTGACTGATGTTGTAGTAGTAGCCAGACTTAGGCTTAGTTACAAGCACTTTTGACAGTTTGGTAGACACACAGACTGACTGATGTTGTAGTAGCCAGACTTAGGCTTAGTTACAAGCACTTCTGACAGTTTGGTAGACACACAGACTGACTGATGTAGTAGTAGTCAGACTTAGGCTTAGTTACAAACACTTCTGACAGTTTGGTAGACACACAGACTGACTGATGTTGTAGTAGCCAGACTTAGGCTTAGTTACAAGCACTTCTGACAGTTTGGTAGACACACAGACTGACTGATGTTGTAGTAGCCAGACTTAGGCTTAGTTACAAGCACTTCTGACAGTTTGGTAGACACACAGACTGATGATGTAGTAGTAGCCAGACTTAGGCTTAGTTACAAGCACTTCTGACAGTTTGGTAGACACACAGACTGACTGATGTTGTAGTAGCCAGACTTAGGCTTAGTTACAAGCACTTCTGACAGTTTGGTAGACACACAGACTGATGTAGTAGTAGCCAGACTTAGACTTAGTTACAAGCACTTCTGACAGTTTGGTAGACACACAGACTGATTGATGTTGTAGTAGCCAGACTTAGGCTTAGTTACAAGTACTTCTGACAGTTTGGTAGACACACAGACTGACTGATGTTGTAGTAGCCAGACTTAGGCTTAGTTACAAGTACTTCTGACAGTTTGGTAGACACACAGACTGACTGATGTAGTAGTAGTCAGACTTAGGCTTAGTTACAAGCACTTCTGACAGTTTGGTAGACACACAGACTGACTGATGTTGTAGTAGCCAGACTTAGACTTAGTTACAAGCACTTCTGACAGTTTGGTAGACACACAGACTGACTGATGTTGTAGTAGCCAGACTTAGGCTTAGTTACAAGTACTTCTGACAGTTTGGTAGACACACAGACTGACTGATGTTGTAGTAGCCAGACTTAGGCTTAGTTACAAGCACTTCTGACAGTTTGGTAGACACACAGACTGACTGATGTTGTAGTAGCCAGACTTAGGCTTAGTTACAAGCACTTCTGACAGTTTGGTAGACACACAGACTGACTGATGTTGTAGCAGCCAGACTTAGGCTTAGTTACAAGCACTTCTGACAGTTTGGTAGACACACAGACTGACTGATGTTGTAGCAGCCAGACTTAGGCTTAGTTACAAGCACTTCTGACAGTTTGGTAGACACACAGACTGACTGATGTTGTAGCAGCCAGACATAGACTTAGTTACAAGCACTTCTGACAGTTTGGTAGACACACAGACTGACTGATGTTGTAGCAGCCAGACTTAGGCTTAGTTACAAGCACTTCTGACAGTTTGGTAGACACACAGACTGACTGATGTTGTAGCAGCCAGACTTAGGCTTAGTTACAAGCACTTCTGACAGTTTGGTAGACACACAGACTGACTGATGTTGTAGCAGCCAGACTTAGGCTTAGTTACAAGCACTTCTGACAGTTTGGTAGACAAACAGGATGATCAAACTAAATTTAAGGTATGGGGTCAGCCTTACGGTCACTTTTATTCAACACTAAGCGCTTCCTTGTCCACTTCTTGAGGAATACGGGAACGGAACATTAACTTATACAAACAGAAACACCTATTACTTCGCCTTTCTCTCCCTTGTCAATAAGACAGGTAAATATACACCTACAGAAACCCAGTCTTACTAATTAGCGATGTAATACGTGAGTTTTGTTACTTTTAAATCCACGCTAGTCTTTTAATTATGTAATATAATTACTATCTGAAGTACATAATGACTTAGTCAAGAAAAAGTTTTGCATACTTCTACAGAGGAACAATCAAGTAATTGTTTTAAAAGAGTAATGTTGATATGAATAACAGTCTGAGCCTTGATTATTGAATACATCTCTCTCTTCAGAAATTAAAATAGCGAGCTATGTTAATTACGAAGGTCGTTAATGAGGTAACAGTTGTCAGAACTGATTAGCTCATATTTAATTAGTGGACGAACAGATGAGGATGACGAATCTTGTGCTGATTAATACAATGATTCACATTATTATCCCTCAGGTAACTGCCAGCATAGAGTTTTTAATGCCACAGTAAATACAACCTTAATGTCAGAATTTAAGCATTTATAATGAACATGCAATTCTTAAGCAAGATTAAATAAATAAATAAATATATATATATATATATATATATATATATATATATATATATATATATATATATATATATATATATATATATATATGTGTGTGTGTGTGTGTGTGTGTGTATAAAGTTCAAAACAAACTTCACATATATGAATAATACGTACACACACACACACACACACACACACACACACACACACACACACACACACACACACACACACACACATACACACACACACACACACACACACACACACAGATAATTACCTGCTTCAGCTTTGATATGAAGCAGAGGTCCCTGGAGGCAAGAGAGAGCATCTGGGGAACCTCTTACCTGAAAACTCACCTGTCTTGCTGCTTCTCCCACCACCACCTCACTCCTTATAGCCCTCATGGACACTTCTTGTTAGAATAATAACTCTCCTTTAAGATGGAACAAAGCTAGCTCTCCTCTCAAAATGTAACTATGAATAAAATACGGTAGCAACACACTGCTAGTGTTTCCACAATGTAACTATCATACAGAATAGTGTAGCAACACACTGCTGGTGTTCCCACAATGTAACTATCATATAAAATAGTGTAGCAACACTGCTAGTGTTCCCACAATGTAACTATCATATAGAATAGTGTAGCAACACACTGCTGGTGTTCCCACAATGTAACTATCATATAGAATAGTGTAGCAACACACTGCTGGTGTTCCCACAATGTAACTATCATATAGAATAGTGTAGCAACACACTGCTGGTGTTCCCACAATGTAACTATCATACAGAATAGTGTAGCAACACACTGCTGGTGTTCCCACAATGTAACTATCATATAGAATAGTGTAGCAACACACTGCTGGTGTTCCCACAATGTAACTATCATATAGAATAGTGTAGCAACACACTGCTGGTGTTCCCACAATGTAACTATCATATAGAATAGTGTAGCAACACTGCTGGTGTTCCCACAATGTAACTATCATATAGAATAGTGTAGCAACACACTGCTGGTGTTCCCACAATGTAACTATCATACAGAATAGTGTAGCAACACTGCTGGTGTTCCCACAATGTAACTATCATACAGAATAGTGTAGCAACACACTGCTGGTGTTCCCACAATGTAACTATCATATAGAATAGTGTAGCAACACACTGCTGGTGTTCCCACAATGTAACTATCATATAGAATAGTGTAGCAACACACTGCTGGTGTTCCCACAATGTAACTATCATATAGAATAGTGTAGCAACACACTGCTGGTGTTCCCACAATGTAACTATCATATAGAATAGTGTAGCAACACTGCTGGTGTTCCCACAATGTAACTATCATATAGAATAGTGTAGCAACACACTGCTGGTGTTCCCACAATGTAACTATCATACAGAATAGTGTAGCAACACTGCTGGTGTTCCCACAATGTAACTATCATACAGAATAGTGTAGCAACACACTGCTGGTGTTCCCACAATGTAACTATCATATAGAATAGTGTAGCAACACACTGCTGGTGTTCCCACAATGTAACTATCATATAGAATAGTGTAGCAACACACTGCTGATTCATCAATTTCTCTTGATATATATAAAAAAACATTTCTGGCAAAGCGTTTTGTGTTTAGGGAAAACGAGGCAATACAGCAGTTTTGAAATATCTAACGAGGTAATTAGGGAGAGCGTGATGTTTCCGAGGTCCTCAACGCATTATGGATGATGGGAAGGGTGATTAAGAGAAAAATGTCAAGAGAATTCACAAGGATTTTTTCTTTTCGTTTGTTATGGATTAAATACTATGATTTTTTGAGTGAATGGTGTACTCACCTATTTGTGGTTGCAGGGGTCGAGTCTTAGCTCCTGGCCCCTGTGTGTGTGTGTGTGTGTTTGCAACAGAAAAATTAACTAAAAACATAAATCCAGATGTGCTCCTGTTAATCCTTTTGACACCTAGTTTCTATGCTCTTGCGCTACCATCCACAGGATGGATATGGTGTACACTAACTAGCTACTACCGTCCACAGGATGGATATGAGGTACACAATAAACTAGCCACTACTAATAATAGTAATCATGAGAGGTCACCTGGAGGTCAGGTGGTTGCCACAGTGAAGGTCAAACGAGGTTCATTAATTGATTTAGTCATCAGAGGGTACAAACAACTTCAGAGTTGTGTCAGAAGATAGATGGTGACCTCCACCTGCCCACACTCCTCTCTCAGAGGTTAGAGGTCACCGCCATTCAGGGTCAATTACCCGTGATTGGTTATTTCGCTGTAGTAACCAATGACAGTGGGGAATGGGAGGGATGCGGTGGGGAGGGGTTAGGTGGGAATGGGATGGGATGATAAGTGAGGTGGGGAGGGTAGGTGTATATATCTCAGCGTATATACACTGAGAGGTGTGTATCTCTTAGTGTGTATATACCGACAGGTGTGTATCTCTTAGTGTGTATATACCGACAGGTGTGTATCTCTGACACGTGTATATACTCAGAGATGTGTATCCCTTTGTGACTATATACCGAGGCTGTACTTAAATCCCTTTTATAGTAAAATGCCAACTGGATGACCCTCGTGCAGTTGATAGAACTAAAACTTCACATGATCACCTCGTAACAGTTAGGAAACACGTAGAATACCTCATGCCTGGGCAAAACAATCCACGCCCACATTGTGAACGCCCCACGCCCATACAAATGCGCCCACACCAGCTCACAAAGGGCTTACCCAAGGCTGAAAGTGACCAGAAAGTCGGCCCCTGAACTATTTTAACGAAGGGATCAGTCCCGTAGTCTAATTTTAACCAGGGGATTCGTCCCCAGCTTAATTTTGTACGCAATAATCAAGTCATCTCTTGTCCTTCTGTCCTCTAGCATCGTCAGGTTTAGCTCCTCTATCCTCTCCTTAAAGGTCATACCCCTCAGCTCTGGGACTAGTTGCACTGCAAACCTTTACCTTTTTTTTCCAGCTTCTTATCATGCTTAACCAGATGTGGGCTTCATACTGGCGCTGCATACTCCAAGATCAGACTGATTTTTGTCGGGCAAAAGCTACATCAGCTTGTTTTCTCTTCATTAGTTTCACCTCACCTACGAACAGTGACGCCTCTGACTACATTCTGTCATGAAGTTTGCATAAATAAGGAACAGAACTGGATCAAATACAGATCCCTGTGGAACCTGGAGGTGGGCAGTACAGTGCCTGCACTCTGGAGGTGGGCAGTACAGTGTCTGCACTCTGGAGGTGGGCAGTACAGTGTCTGCACTCTGGAGGTGGGCAGTACAGTGCCTGCACTCTGAAACACGGTAGTAAAGTGCCTGCACTCTGAAACACGGTAGTACAGTGCCTGCACTCTGAAGAAGGGTAGTACACTGCCTGCACTCTGAAGGTGGGCAGTACAGTGGTAGTACAGTGCCTGCACTCTGAAGCAGGGTAGTACAGTGCCTGCACTCTGAAACACGGTAGTACAGTGCCTGCACTCTGAAGAAGGGTAGTACAGTGCCTGCACTCTGAAGCAGGGTAGTACAGTGCCTGCACTCTGAAAGAGGGCAGTACAGTGTCTGCACTCTGAAACACGGTAGTACAGTGCCTGCACTCTGAAGGAGGGTAGTACAGTGCCTGCACTCTGAAGGAGGGTAGTACAGTGCCTGCACTCTGAAGGAGGGTAGTACAGTGCCTGCACTCTGAAAGAGGGTAGTACAGTGCCTGCACTCTGAAGGAGGGTAGTACAGTGAATGCACTCTGAAGGAGGGTAGTACAGTGTCTACACTCTGAAGAAGGGTAGTACAGTGCCTGCCCTCTGAAACAGGGTAGTACAGTGCCTGCACTCTGAAAGAGTGGCAGTACAGTGCCTGCACTCTGAAACAGGGTAGTACAGTGCCTGCACTCTGAAGGAGGGTAGTACAGTGCCTACTCTGAAGGGGTAGGGCCAGTGCCTGCACTCTGAAGGAGGGTAGTACAGTGCCTGCACTCTGCACTTTGAAGGAGGGTAGTACAGTGCCTGCACTCTGAAGGAGGGGAGTACAGTGCCTGCACTCTGAAGGAGGTCAGTACAGTGCCTGCACTGTGAAGGAGGCTAATACAGTGTCTGCACTCTGCAGGAGGGTAGTACAGTGACTGCACTCTGAAGGAGGGTAGTATAGTGCCTGCACTCTGAAGAAGGGTAGTACAGTGCCTGCCCTCTGAAGGAGGGTAGTAGAGTGCCTGCACTCTGAAGGAGGGTAGGACAGTGCCTGCGCTCTGAAGGAGGGTAGTACAGTTCCTGCACTATGAAGGAGGGCAGCACAGTGCCTGCACTCTGAAGGAGGGTAGTACAGTGCCTGCACTCTGAAGGAGGGTAGTACAGTGCCTGCACTCTGAAGGAGGGTAGTACAGTGCCTGCACTCTGAAGGAGGGTAGTACAGTGCCTGCTCTCTGAAGGAGGGTAGTACAGTGCCTGCACTCTGAAGGAGGGTAGTACAGTGCCTGCACTCTGAAGGAGGGCAGTACAGTGCCTGCACTCTGAAGGAGGGTAGTACAGTGCCTGCACTCTGAAGGAGGGTAGTACAGTGCCTGCACTCTGAAGGAGGGTAGTACAGTGCCTGCACTCTGAA
Source organism: Cherax quadricarinatus (assembly GCF_038502225.1). Classification (NCBI taxonomy): domain Eukaryota; kingdom Metazoa; phylum Arthropoda; class Malacostraca; order Decapoda; family Parastacidae; genus Cherax; species Cherax quadricarinatus. The sequence continues at coordinate 7,685,258 of NC_091388.1, read as the reverse complement.
GGAGGGTAGTACAGTGCCTGCACTCTGAAGGAGGGTAGTACAGTGCCTGCACTCTGAAGGATGGTAGTACAGTGCCTGCACTCTGAAGGAGGGTAGTACAGTGCCTGCACTCTGAAGGAGGGTAGTACAGTGCCTGCACTCTGAAGGAGGGTAGTACAGTGCCTGCACTCTGAAGGAGGGTAGTACAGTGCCTGCACTCTGAAGGAGGGTAGTACAGTGCCTGCACTCTGAAGGAGGGTAGTACAGTGCCTGCACTCTGAAGGAGGGTAGTACAGTGCCTGCACTCTGAAGGAGGGTAGTACAGTGCCTGCACTCTGAAGGAGGGTAGTACAGTGCCTGCACTCTGAAGGAGGGTAGTACAGTGCCTGCACTCTGAAGGAGGGTAGTACAGTGCCTGCACTCTGAAGGAGGGCAGTACAGTGCCTGCACTCTGAAAGAGGGTAGTACAGTTCCTGCACTCTGAAGGAGGGCGTACAGTGCCTGCACTCCGAAGGAGGACGCGCAGTGCCTGCACTCTGAAGGAGGACGTGCAGTGCCTGCACTGTGAAGGAGGGTGTACAGCGCCTGCACTCTGAAGGAGGGCGTACAGTGCCTGCACTCTGAAGGAGGGTGTACAGTGCCTGCACTCTGAAGGAGGGTAGTACAGTGCCTGCACTCTGAAGGAGGGTAGTACAGTGCCTGCACTCTGAAGGAGGGTAGTACAGTGCCTGCACTCTGAAGGAGGGTAGTACAGTGCCTGCACTCTGAAGGAGGGTAGTACAGTGCCTGCACTCTGAAGGAGGGTAGTACAGTGCCTGCCCTCTGAAGGAGGGTAGTACAGTGCCTGCACTCTGAAGGAGGGTAGTACAGTGCCTGCACTCTGAAGGAGGGTAGTACAGTGCCTGCACTCTGAAGGAGGGTAGGACAGTGCCTGCGCTCTGAAGGAGGATAGTAGAGTTCCTGCACTATGAAGGAGGGTAGTACCCTGACTCTGAGGAGGGTAGTACAGTGCCTGCACTCTGAAAAAGGGTAGTACAGTTCCTGCACTATGAAGGAGGGCAGCACAGTGCCTGCACTCTGAAGGAGGGTAGTAGAGTGCCTGCACTCTGAAGGACGGTAGTACAGTGCCTGCACCCTAATGGAGGGTAGTACAGTGCCTGCACTCTGAAGGAGGGTAGTACAGTGCCTTCACTCTGAAGGAGGGTAGTACAGTGCCTGCACTCTGAAGGAGGGTAGTACAGTGCCTGCACTCTGAAGGAGGGTAGTACAGTGCCAGCACTCTGAAGGAGGGTAGTACAATGCCTGCACTCTCAAGGAGGTTAGTACAGTGCCTGCACTGTGAACGAGGGTAGTACAGTGCCTGCACTCTGGAGGAGGGCAGTACAGTGCCTGCACTCTGAAGGAGGGTAGTACAGTGCCCGCACTCTGAAGGAGGACGTACAGTGCCTGCACTCTGAAGGAGGGTGTACAGTGACTGCACTCTGAAGGAGGGTGTACAGTGCCTGCACTCTGAAGGAGGACGTACAGTGCCTGCACTCTGAAGGAGGGTGTACAGTGCCTGCACTCTGAAGGAGGACGTACAGTGCCTGCACTACACCTGCACTCTGAAGGAGGGTAGTACAGTGCCTGCACTCTGAAGGAGGGTAGTACAGTGCCTGCACTCTGAACGAGGGGTAGTACAGTGCCTGCACTCTGAAGGAGGGTAGTACAGTTCCTGCACTCTGAAGGAGGGTAGTACAGTTCCTGCACTCTAAAGGAGAGTAGTACAGTGCCTGCACTCCGAAGGAGGGTGTACAGTACCTGCACTCTGACGGAGGGGGTACAGTGCTTTTACTCTGAAGGAGGGTGTACAGTGCCTGCACTCTGAAGGAGGGCGTACAGTGCCTGCACTCTGAAGGAGGACGTACAGTGCCTGCACTCTGAAGGAGGGTGTACAGTGCCTGCACTCTGAAGGAGGGGGTACAGTGCCTGCACTCTGAAGGAGGGTGTACAGTGCCTGCACTCTGAAGGAGGACGTACAGTGCCTGCACTCTGAAGGAGGCCGTTCAGTGCCTGCACTCTGAAGGAGGGTAGTACAGTGCCTGCACTCTGAAGGAGGGCAGTACAGTGCCTGCACTCAGAAGGAGGGTAGTACAGTGCCTGCACTCTGAAGGAGGGCAGTACAGTGCCTGCACTCTGAAGGAGGGTAGTACAGTGCCTGCACTCTGAAGAAGGGTAGTACAGTGCCTCCCCTCTGAAAGAGGGTAATACAGTGCCTGCACTCTGAAGGAGGGTAGTACAGTGGCTGCACTCTGAAGGAGGGTAGTACAGTGCCTGCACACTGAAGGTGGGCAGTACAGTGCCTGCACTCTGAAGTAAGGGCAGTACAGTGCCTGCCCTCTGAAGGAGGGTAGTACAGTGTACAGTGCACTCTGAAGGAGGGTAGTACAGTGTACAGTGCTGCACTCTGAAGGAGGGTAGTACAGTGCCTGCACTCTGAAGGAGGGTAGTACAGTGCCTGCACTCTGAAGGAGGGTAGTACAGGCCTGCACTCTGAAGGAGGGCAGTACAGTGCCTGCACTCTGAAGGAGGGTAGTAAAGTGCCTGCACTCTGAAGTAGGGAAGTACAGTGCCTTCACTCTGAAGGAGGGTAGTACAGTGCCTGAACTCTGAAGGAGGGTAGTACAGTGCCTGCACTCTGAAAGAGGGTAGTACAGTGCCTCCCCTCTGAAAAAGGGTAATACAGTGCCTGCACTCTGAAGGAGGGTAGTACAGTGCCAGCAATCTGACGGAGGGTAGTACCGTGCCTGCCCTCTGGAGGAAGGTAGTACAGTGCCTGCACTCTGAAGGAGGGTAGTACAGTGCCTGCACTCTGAAGGAGGGTAGTACAGTGCCTGCACTCTGAAGGAGGGTAGTACAGTGCCTGCACTCTGAAGGAGGGTAGTACAGTGCCTGCACTCTGAAGGAGGGTAGTACAGTGCCTGCACTCTGAAGGAGGGTAGTACAGTGCCTGCACTCTGAAGGAGGGGCACTCTGTAGTAGTGCCTGCTCTCTGAAGGAGGGTAGTACAGTGCATGCACTCTGAAGGAGGGTAGTACAGTGCCTGCACTCTGAAGGAGGGTAGTACAGTGCCTGCACTCTGAAGGAAGGTAGTACAGTGCCTGCACTCAGAAGGAGTGTAGTACTCTGAAGGAGGGTAGTACAGTAGTACAGTGCCTGCACTCTGAAGGAGGGTAGTACAGTGCCAGCAATCTGATGGAGGGTAGTACACTGCCTGCCCTCTGGAGGAAGGTAGTACAGTGCCTGCACTTTGAAGGAGGGTAGTACAGTGCCTGCACTCTGAAGGAGGGTAGTACAGTGCCTGCACTCTGAAGGAGGGTAGTACAGTGCCTGCACTCTGAAGGAGGGTAGTACAGTGCCTGCACTCTGAAGGAGGGTAGTACAGTGCCTGCACTCTGAAGGAGGGTAGTACAGTGCGTTCACTCTGAAGGAGAGTAGTAAAGTGCCTGCACTCTGAAGGAGGGTAGTACAGTGCCTGCACTCTAAAAGAGGGCAGTACAGTGCCTGCACTCTGAAAGAGGGTAGTACAGTGCCTGCACTCTTAAAGAGGGAAGTACAGTGCCTGCACTCTGACAGAGGGTAGTGCAGTGCCTGCACTCTGAAGGAGGGTAGTACAGTGAATGCACTCTGAAGGAGGGTAGTACAGTGGCTACACTCTGAACAGTGAGGGCAGTTAAGTGCCTGCACTCTGAAGGAGGGCAGTACAGTGCCTGCACTCTGAAGGAGGGTAGTACAGTGCCTGCCCTCTGAAGGAGGGCAGTACAGTGCCTGCACTCTGAAGGAAGGTAGTACAGTGCCTACACTCTGAAGGAGTGTAGTACAGTGCCTGCACTCTGAAGGAGGGAAGTACAGTGCCTGCACTCTGCAGGAGGGTAGTACAGTGCCTTCACTCTGAAGGAGGGTAGTACAGTGCCTTCACTCTGAAGGAGGGTAGTACAGTGCCTGCACTCTGAAGGAGGGTAGTACAGAGCCTGCACTCTGAAGGAGGGAAGTACAGTGCCTGCACTCTGCAGGAGGGTAGTACAGTGCCTTCACTCTGAAGGAGGGAAGTACAGTGCCTGCACTCTGAAGGAGGGTAGTACAGTGCCTTCACTCTGAAGGAGGGTAGTACAGTGCCTGCACTCTGAAGGAGGGTAGTACAGTGCCTGCACTCTGAAGGAGGGTAGTACAGTGCCTGCACTCTGAAGGAGGGTAGTACAGTGCCTGCACTCTGAAGGAGGGTAGTACAGTGCCTGCACTCTGAAGGAGGGTAGTACAGTGCCTGCACTCTGAAGGAGGGTAGTACAGTGCCTGCACTCTGAAGGAGGGTAGAACAATGCCTTCACTCTGAAGGAGGGTAGTACAGTGCCTAGAAGGAGGGTACAGTGCCTGCACTCTGAAGGAGGGTAGTACAGTGCCTGCACTCTGAAGGAGTGTAGTACAGTGCCTGCACTCTGAAGGAGGGAAGTACAGTGCCTGTTCTCTGAAGGATGGTAGTACAGTGCCTGCACTCTGAAGGAGGGTAGTACAGTGCCTGCACTCTGATGGAGGGTAGTACAGTGCTTGCACTCTGAAGGAGGGTAGTACAGTGCCTGCAATCAGAAGGAGGGTAGTACAGTGCCTGCACTCTGAAGGAGGGTAGTACAGTGCCTGCAATCAGAAGGAGGGTAGTACAGTGCCTGCACTCTGAAGGAGGGTAGTACAGTGCCTGCAATCAGAAGGAGGGTAGTACAGTGCCTGCACTCTGAAGGAGGGTAGTACAGTGCCTGCACTCTGAAGGAGGGTAGTACAGTGCCTGCACTCTGAAGGAGGGTAGTACAGTGCCTGCACTCTGAAGGAGGGTAGTACAGTGCCTGCACTCTGAAGGAGGGTAGTACAGTGCCTGCAATCAGAAGGAGGGTAGTACAGTGCCTGCACTCTGAAGGAGGGTAGTACAGTGCCTGCACTCTGAAGGAGGGCAGTACAGTGCCTGCACTCTGAAGGAGGGTAGTACAGTGCCTGCACTCTGAATCGAATACAGAAAGTAGGCAGGAACAGTAGAGATGTGAAGACGATGTAATCAGTCCATCACCCTTCAAGTCGTAGAATTTGAGGTTGTCAGTCCCTCAGCCTGGAGAAGTTCAGTTCCATAGTCAGGAACTATCTGAAGATCAAGCGACAGTGCGGAGACTTAAATACTGTCGGAAGGAGAGGTGCAGAGTAGCAGTGGTGAGAATGTAGCCACTGAGAGGTCATGTTCCCCTCAGATCCAACAATTCTCACTTGAAAAGGTTGTCCAAGGTATTTTCTGTACCAAGATGCCATGTGTTGCAGTGTCACGATATTGAAAGCAGAAAAAAATAGTTTCTTAGGGAGGGTAGGTAGGCATCTACCTTCCATCTTCCTTCATTTACCTCTGCTTTCCCCATCAACTTCCCCTCTCCACCTTTCTACTTACCTAACCTCCCTTCTCCTTCCTAATTTTCCTCCCACTGTGTAACTATCACACAGAATAATATAGAGTAGTATAGCATAGCCAAGCTTTGTTCCCACTGTAACTAACACACAGAATAATATAGAGTAGTATAGCATAGCCAAGCTTTGTTCCCACTGTAACTAACACACAGAATAATATAGAGTAGTATAGCATAGCCAAGCTTTGTTCCCACTGTAACTAACACACAGAATAGTATAGAGTAATATAGCATAGCCAAGCTTTGTTCCCACTGTGTAACTAACAAAGAATACTATAGAGTAGTATAGCATAGCCAAGCTTTGTTCCCACTGTAACTAACACACAGAATAGTATAGAGTAGTATAGCATAGCCAAGCTTTGTTCCCACTGTGTAACTAACAAAGAATACTATAGAGTAGTATAGAATATCTAACCTTTGTTCCCACTGAGTAACTATCACATAGAACAAGACAGCAACGCAACGCTGATATATTTATATTTCCTGTTCCTCTTCCTACTTCTCTTCCTCCTCCTCTTCTTCCTGAATCCAATTAAAGTGAGGGAGGCACAGCAGATGGGGAAGGAGGGGACGATATAGTGCACCAATCTATCGCGTGTGTCAGAGGCACAGTGCCTCAAAACTTTTTCAATTCCTGCCTTATTTGGCATTCAAATATGAGAAAAATCGCTGAAGTGTTTGCCTAGCTCCAACAGGTGGCACTGTAATCGTACCAGCGCCATCTGTACTCTCGCTAGCTGTATGCTGAAGAAAATATTTTGAAAGCTCTGGCCCCGGGCGGTATTCTGATAGCCAAAAATTGGATGATTTGTTGGGTTTAAAGCCTATCAACTGGTTAGTTAGTTAAGTTTATAGCTTATCGACTAGTTAATTGTTTAGGTTTAAAGACTATCGACTGGTTAATTAATTCATTTTATAATTTGTTGCTTTTAAAGCGTATCAACAGGGTAATTAAGTTCAAAGCTTATCGACTGGTTAACTGGTCAGGTTTAAAACCTATCGTCTAGTTAATTAATTATATTTAATAATTTGAGTTAACAGCCTATCAACTGGTTAATTAAATTTAATACTTACTGAATGGTTAATTTATTGGGTTTAAAGCCTATCTACTAAACGAGGGTCATTAAGGCTGCATGTCACGTGAACACCTCCAGTCAAGAATACTTTAATAACTAAAATAACTCACTCTTATATTGCTTATTCTTCTGCATATCTCTCTCTCACCTCTCTCTCTCTCTCTCTCTCTCTCTCTCTCTCTCTCTCTCTCACCTCTCTCTCTCTCTCTCTATCTCTCTCTCTCTCTCTCTCTCTCTCTCTCACCTCTCTCTCACCTCTCTCTCACCTCTCTCTTTCTCTCTCTCTCTCTCTCTCTCTCTCTCGTTCTCTCTCTCTCTCTCTCTCACTCTCTCTCACTCTCTCTCTCTCTCTCTCTCTCTCTCTCTCTCTCTCTCTCTCTCTCCTCTCTCTCTCTCTCTCTCTTTCTCTTTCTCTCTCAATAGTCCTCAATTCTCGATTTTTAAATAACTGAGATCATTCACTGGGATCATTCACTGTGATTATTCACCGCGATCATTCACTGTAATCATTCACTGAGATCATTCACTGAGATCATTCACTGAGATCATTCACTGGGATCACTTACGGAGATCATTCACTGAGATCATTCACTGAGATCATTCATTGAGATCATTCACTGTGATCATTCATTGAGATCATTCACCGAGATCATTCACTGTGATCATTCACTGAGATCATTCATTGAGATCATTCACCGAGATCATTCACTGTGATCATTCACTGAGATCATTCACTGAGATCATTCACTGTGATCATTCATTGAGATCATTCACCGAGATCATTCACTGTGATCATTCACTGAGATCATTCACTGAGATCATTCACCGAGATCACTGACTGAGATCATTCACTGAGATCACTGACGGAGATCATTCACTGAGATCACTGACTGAGATCATTCACTGAGATCACTGAGATCATTCACTGAGATCACTGACTGAGATCATTCACCGAGATCACTGACGGAGATCATTCACTGAGATCACTGACTGAGATCATTCACTGAGATCACTGAGATCATTCACTGAGATCACTGACTGAGATCATTCACTGAGATCACTGAGATCATTCACTGAGATCACTGACTGAGATCATTCACTGAGATCACTGACTGAGATCATTCACCGAGATCACTGACGGAGATCATTCACTGAGATCACTGACTGAGATCATTCACTGAGATCACTGACTGAGATCATTCACCGAGATCACTGACGGAGATCATTCACTGAGATCATTCACTGAGATCATAAAAATCAGAAAGGCACAAACGAGAAAATAAATCAGAAATAACAATTAAGACTGACCCGGGAGATAATCTCCTCAGCGGCTGTTCTCACTTTTACACTTATATCAAAAATATTGTTTGGGAATTCTCTCTGGCTTATGCAGAATTTATCGAGACTCTTCCGTGTGTAGCAGCGGGGTGGATGGTGGGGTGGATGGTGGGGTGGATGGTGGGGTGGATGGTGGGGTGGATGGTGGGGTGGATGGTGGGGTGGATGGTGGGGTGGATGGTGGGGTGGATGGTGGGGTGGATGGTGGGGGTGTTTGGTGGGTTGGATGGTGGGGTGGATGGTGGGGTGGATGGTGGGGTGGATGGTGGGGTGGATGGTGGGGTGGATGGTGGGGTGGATGGTGGGGTGGATGGTGGGGGTGGATGGTGGGGTGGATGGTGGGGTGGATATGTGGGGTGGATGGTGGGGTGGATGGTGGGGTGGATGGTGGATGGTGGGGTGGATGGTGGGGTGGATGGTGGGGTGGATGGTGGGGTGGATAGTGGGGTGGATGTTGTGGGGTGGATAGTGGGGTGGATGGTGGGGTGGATGGTGGGGTGGATGGTGGGGTGGATGGTGGGGTGGATGGTGGGGTGGATAGTGGGGTGGATAGTGGGGTGGATGGTGGGGTGGATGGTGGGGTGGATGGTGGGGTGGATGGTGGGGTGGATGTGGGGTGGATAGTGGGGTGGATAGTGGGGTGGATAGGTGGGGTGGATGGTGGGGTGGATGGTGGGGTGGATAGTGGGGTGGATAGTGGGGTGGATAGTGGGGTGGATAGTGGGGTGGGATAGTGGGGTGGATGGTGTGGATGGTGGGGGTGGATAGTGGGGTGGATAGTGGGGTGGATAGTGGGGTGGATGGTGGGGTGGATGGTGGGGTGGATGGTGGGGTGGATGGTGGGGTGGATGGTGGGGTGGATAGTGGGGTGGATAGTGGGGTGGATAGTGGGGTGAATGGTGGGGTGGATGGTGGGGTGGATGGTGGGGTAGATAGTGAGATGGGTAGATAGAAGGGTGTAAGTAAGTAAGTTTATTCAGGTATACACAAATACAGTTACATAGAATTATCATACATAGCAGCATATGTGTAGAGAACCTGGGATATGTGTAGACAACCTGGGATATGTGTAGACAACCTGGGATATGTGTAGACAACCTGGGATATGTGTAGACAACCTGGGATATGTGTAGACAACCTGGGATATGTGTAGACAACCTGGGATATGTGTAGACAACCTGGGATATGTGTAGACAACCTGGGATATGTGTAGACAACCTGGGATATGTGTAGACAACCTGGGATATGTGTAGACAACCTGGGATATGTGTAGACAACCTGGGATATGTGTAGACAACCTGGGATAACCCAAACAAGTCAGACAGAGTGACTTATTTCCATTGTGGTCCTTTTACCTTATTATTATAATATAAAGGTTATAATATTTTCTTATTATTTTGTAATGGAGATAACATCTTATTATCATACTAAAAATACTATCTACTACACCAGGGTCATTAAGACTATCTACTACACGAGGGTCATTAAGACTATCTACTACACGAGGGTCATTAAGACTATCTACTACACGAGGGTCATTAAGACTATCTACTACACGAGGGTCATTAAGACTATCTACTACACCAGGGTCATTAAGACTATCTACTACACCAGAGTCATTAAGACTATCTACTACACGAGGGTCATTAAGACTATCTACAATACGAGGGTCATTAAGACTATCTACTACACGAGGGTCATTAAGACTATCTACAATACGAGGGTCATTAAGACTATCTACTACACGAGGGTCATTAAGACTATCTACTACACGAGGGTCATTAAGACTATCTACAATACGAGGGTCATTAAGACTATCTACTACACGAGGGTCATTAAGACTATCTACAATACGAGGGTCATTAAGACTATCTACTACACGAAGGTCATTAAGACTATCTACTACACGAGGGTCATTAAGACTATCTACAATACGAGGGTCATTAAGACTATCTACTACACGAGGGTCATTAAGACTATCTACAATACGAGGGTCATTAAGACTATCTACTACACGAGGGTCATTAAGACTATCTACAATACGAGGGTCATTAAGACTATCTACTACACGAGGGTCATTAAGACTATCTACTACACGAGGGTCATTAAGACTATCTACAATACGAGGGTCATTAAGACTATCTACTACACGAGGGTCATTAAGACTATCTACTACACGAGGGTCATTAAGACTATCTACAATACGAGGGTCATTAAGACTATCTACTACACGAGGGTCATTAAGACTATCTACAATACGAGGGTCATTAAGACTATCTACAATACGAGGGTCATTAAGACTATCTACAATACGAGGGTCATTAAGACTATCTACAATACGAGGGTCATTAAGACTATCTACAATACGAGGGTCATTAAGACTATCTACAATACGAGGGTCATTAAGACTATCTACAATACGAGGGTCATTAAGACTACAATACGAGGGTCATTAAGACTATCTACAATACGAGGGTCATTAAGACTATCTACAATACGAGGGTCATTAAGACTATCTACAATACGAGGGTCATTACTAGGAATAAGGTAAAATTTACACGTATGTTAGCTAAAAAATAGAAAATCATTCCCCTCCCTTTCTGTAGCTTCATTCATCAGACACAGTGAGAGGATAACAGGGAGGATAGAGGGGAGGATAATGGGGTAGATAGTAGGGATAACTGGGTGGATAGTGAGAGGATAGAAGGGTGAATAGACAAGGACTGACAAAGAGTTGTGAAAGTAAGCAAAAAATCTAGTAAGGAATAGAAAGGGAGAGGAGGAGGAGGAGGAGGAGGGGAGTTGATGGAGGGATGGAGAGCGGAGGGAGGGGGAGTATAATGGAGGGGAAGAGGCAGGAGTGGAAGGCAGTTATGGAGGACACAGTTACCAATTTAGGCGATGATGGATGCACGCAAGTCACAGTTACCAGACCAGCGACACCACCTCTCCTGTTGACATAAGCTAACACCAGGAGTCTGAAGGTAGATGCGTAGGTAGATTATTATTATTATTATAATCAAGGGGGAAGCGCTAAACCCGGAGGATTATACAGCGCCTGGGGGGGGATGTGGAAGGCATTCAGGCTTAATTCGGGGAACTGGAGCTCAGATCCAATTCCCTAAATCAAGAGCCCCTCACCAACATCAAGGAACCTTCCTTGAGGGGTGCGTAGGTAGATAAGTAGGTAGGTACGTGGGTAGGTAGGAACTTTCTAAGCAGCTAATAATGTAATTCTGCTGTGAAAATATAGTGTGACTGATAACCAAAACTTCAACCATAAATACTTTCTACAGTCACGCTAAATTGTATTTAACATGCTTTTGTGTGTGTGTGTGTGTGTGTGTGTGTGTGTGTGTGTGTGTGTGTGTGTGTACTCACCTAGTTGAGGTTGCGGGGGTCGAGTCCGAGCTCCTGGCCCCGCCTCTTCACTGGTAGCTACTAGGTCACTCTCCCTGAACCTTGAGCTTTATCATACCTCTGCTTAAAGCTATGTATGGATCCTGCCTCCACTACATCACTTCCCAAACTATTCCACTTCCTGACTACTCTGTGTGTGTGTGTGTGTGTGTGTGTGTTTACACCTAAACATTAAATAAGCACACTACTACTACTACTACTACTACTACTACTACTACTACTACTACTATTACTGCTGCTCTCCCCTTCTCATATTTATTATCAATTCCCTCAAAAACTGTATTTATATCTACGAGTGTGATAGTACCGTTGGCAGTCAGTAATTAATGTCACCTGAGTGACTGTGAGGCACTGATCCAGTCAGCTGATGGAGTAAACACATGGCAGGTCTCACGCGCGGTACCACGTGCCTTGGTCGCATACAGGGTGGTGTTGATATCATGGTGCTGTGGTCATAGTTATGGTGATAATCGCCTGGAAGGATTACATCTTTTTGATCACCATAATTCGATATCAGTGTGCTAATAGCCTGGTACCTAACACACACACTGTACATCCAGCAGGACTGGAGTTCCTATCACATTTGCGAATTATTTTCGCCCATGTTGCCACCCATAACAGTCCTATAATACTAGGTGAGCAAGTACAACTCCAATAAGGAGCCTAGCAATCAGGCACCTACCAACTGCTACGTAAACAGGCGCAACATGTGTAAGACGACTAAAGCCCAGGTACCTATTTACTGCTAGATGAACAGGGGTAACAAGGCGAGAAGAGGCAGCTAGGCACTTGTCCATACATTTCGCCGTGCCCGGGAATCGAACAGTGGATCCAGTGGTTGTAAGCCGAACCCCGCGTGCAGTTAGCGTGGCTCCCTAAACGGTGTGACGCTGCAGTCGGGAGTTGCACGGTGTTTGTCTGTCAACATTCTGCATGCTTGTGTCAGTCACTTGTTTACGCTCTCAACCCACACTCTTCCTATCTTTGTATCTCTTCTATATCCTGGAAACCCCCCTCATCTCTCTCTCTCTCTCTCTCTCTCTCTCTCTCTCTCTCTCTCTCTATCTCTCTCACACACACACACACACACATACAGGACAGTCCATCTAAATAGACGTGGATAGTTCTCAGCAGACAGCCACAATGAGTGCTTCCAAGACTTCTGCTGTCTATCTTCCCAATGTACATTTACTCCGAGTGTTCCCACTGCGTGACTATCATATAGAATAGTATAGCAACACACTGCTGGTGTTTCCACAATGTAACTATTATACAGAATAGTGTAGCAACACACTGCTGGTGTTCCCACAATGTAACTATTATACAGATTAGTGTAGCAACACACTGCTGGTGTTCCCACAACGTAACTATCATATAGAACAGTGTAGAAACACACTGCTGGTGTTTCCACAATGTAACTATTATACAGAATAGTGTAGCAACACACTGCTGGTGTTCCCACAATGTAACTATTATACAGATTAGTGTAGCAACACACTGCTGGTGTTCCCACAACGTAACTCTCATACAGAATAGTGTAGAAACACACTGCTGGTGTTCCCACAACGTAACTATCATATAGAATAGTACAGCAACACACTGCTGGTGTTCCCACAATGTAACTATCATATAGAATAGCGTAGCAACACACTGCTGGTGTTCCCACAATGTAACTATCACATAGAATAGTGTAGCAACACTACTGGTGTTCCCACAATGTAACTATCATACAGAATAGTGTAGCAACACACTGCTGATGTTCCCACAATGTAACTATCATATAGAATAGTGTAGCAACACTGCTGGTGTTCCCACAATGTAACTATCATACAGAATAGTGTACCAACACACTGCTGGTGTTCCCACAATGTAACTATCATATAGAACAGTGTAGCAACACACTGCTGGTGTTCCCACAATGTAACTATCATATAGAACAGTGTAGCAACACACTGCTGGTGTTGCCACAATGTAACTATCATATAGAATAGTGTAGCAACACACTGCTGGTGTTCCCACAATGTAACTATCATATAGAATAGTGTAACAGCACACTGCTGGTGTTCCCACAATGTAACTATCATATAGAATAGTGTAGCAACACACTGCTGGTGTTCCCACAATGTAACTATCATACAGAATAGTGTAACAACACACTGGTGGTGTTCCCACAATGTAACTATCATATAGAATAGTGTAGCAACACACTGTTGGTGTTCCCACAATGTAACTATCATATAGAATAGTGTAACAACACACTGGTGGTGTTCCCACAATGTAACTATCATATAGAATAGTGTAGCAACACACTGCTGGTGTTACCACAATGTAACTATCATATAGAATAGTGTAACAACACACTGCTGGTGTTCCCACAATGTAACTATCATATAGAATAGTGTAGCAACACACTGGTGGTGTTCCCACAATGTAACTATCATATAGAATAGTGTAACAACACACTGCTGGTGTTCCCACAATGTAACTATCATACAGAATAGTGTAACAACACACTGGTGGTGTTCCCACAATGTAACTATCATATAGAATAGTGTAGCAACACACTGGTGGTGTTCCCACAATATAACTATCATACAGAATAGTGTAACAACACACTGCTGGCGTTCCCACAATGTAACTATCATATAGAATAGTGTAGCAACACACTGGTGGTGTTCCCACAATGTAACTATCATATAGAATAGTGTAGCAACACACTGGTGGTGTTCCCACAATGTAACTATCATATAGAATAGTGTAGCAACACACTGCTGGTGTTCCCACAATGTAACTATCATACAGAATAGTGTAGCAACACACTGCTGGTGTTCCCACAATGTAACTATCATACAGAATAGTGTAGCAACACACTGCTGGTGTTCCCACAATGTAACTATCATACAGAATAGTGTAGCAACACACTGCTAGTGTTCCCACAATGTAACTATCATATAGAATAGTGCAGCAACACACTGCTGGTGTTCCCACAATGTAACTATCATACAGAATAGTGTAGCAACACACTGCTGGTGTTCCCACAATGTAACTATCATATAGAATAGTGTAGCAACACACTGCTGGTGTTCCCACAATGTAACTATCATATAGAATAGTGTAGCAACACACTGCTGGTGTTCCCACAATGTAACTATCATACAGAATAGTGTAGCAACACACTGCTGGTGTTCCCACAATGTAACTATCATACAGAATAGTGTAGCAACACACTGCTGGTGTTCCCACAATGTAACTATCATATAGAATAGTGTAGCAACACACTGCTGGTGTTCCCACAATGTAACTATCATATAGAATATTGTAGCAACACACTGCTGGTGTTCCCACAATGTAACTATCATATAGAATAGTGCAGCAACACACTGCTGGTGTTCCCACAATGTAACTATCATATAGAATAGTGTAGCAACACACTGCTGGTGTTCCCACAATGTAACTATCATATAGAATAGTGTAGCAACACACTGCTGGTGTTCCCACAATGTAACTATCATATAGAATAGTGTAGCAACACACTGCTGGTGTTCCCACAATGTAACTATCATATAGAATAGTGTAGCAACACACTGCTGGTGTTCCCACAATGTAACTATCATATAGAATAGTGTAACAGCACACTGCTGGTGTTCCCACAATGTAACTATCATATAGAATAGTGTAGCAACACACTGCTGGTGTTCCCACAATGTAACTATCATACAGAATAGTGTAGCAACACACTGCTGGTGTTCCCACAATTTAACTATCATATAGAATAGTGTAGCAACACACTGCTGGTGTTCCCACAATGTAACTATCATATAGAATAGTGTAGCAACACACTGTTTGTGTTCCCACAATGTAACTATCATATAGAATATTGTAGCAACACACTGTTGGTGTTCCCACAATGTAACTATCATATAGAATAGTGTAGCAACACACTGTTGGTGTTCCCACAATGTAACTATCATATAGAATAGTGTAGCAACACACTGCTGGTGTTCACACAATGTAACTATCATATAGAATAGTGTAGTAACACACTGCTGGTGTTTCCACAATGTAACTATCATATAGAATAGTGTAGCAACACACTGCTGGTGTTCCCACAATAGTGTAGCAACACACTGTTGTTCCCATTTTTATAAAACAACATAAAATAAAAGACTTGACTTAATGCCTATTATTTATAAACATCTTTTTTCGTAAAACAAGTTGGTGTAATGACCCTCTTGACCTTTGACCCCTGGTAATTAACTCCTGTTCGTGAATAATTTCTACCCCTTCCCCCCTCTCAAACGCGGCTAACTCCCCCCCTCCCCACGGGCACTCTTCCCTCACGTTGCACCCTCTCTCAGATGCACTCGATATCTACTATACGCAGGGAAATGTGTTATTATGTACAGGGTAATTACACCCCTTAATTGCTTTTTTTTATTAATGAGTCTGGGGTGGGCTGTGTCGCATATATATATATATATATATATATATATATATATATATATATATATATATATATATATATATATATATATATATATATATATATATATATATATTATTATCACACTGGCCGATTCCCACCAAGGCAGGGTGGCCCGAAAAAGAAAAACTTTCACCATCATTCACTCCATCACTGTCTTGCCAGAAGGGTGCTTTACACTACAGTTTTTAAACTGCAACATTAACACCCCTCCTTCAGAGTGCAGGCACTGTACTTCCCAATATATCTATATATATATATATATATATATATATATATATATATATATATATATATATATATATATATATATATATATATATATATATATATATATATATATATATATATATATATATATATATATATATATATGTTGTCCTTGATAATGTGAGTAGTCACGAAAGCGCTTGGAATTTCTCTATTCTTTTACAGTGGTTGTTTTATACACACACACACACACACACACATATATATATATATATATATATATATATATATATATATATATATATATATATATATATATATATATATATATATATATATAAAACACACTCAGTGGCCACTTTATTAGGTACACCCCTTCTAGTACTGTGTAAGAATCCCCCCTTTTCCCAGAACAGGCTGGATTCTTGGTGTCATGGATTCAACAAGGTGCTGGAAACATTCCTTAGAGATCCTGGGCCATGCTGACATAGCATCGCGAAGTTGCTGCAGATTTGTCAGCTGCACATTCATGCTGCTAATCTCCCGTTCCACATCTCAAAACTTACGCCAAATTCTGACACTATCTGCATGTCGCAGTAAATATCATAATGTTTTTCCGATTTTCATTTGTGCAATTTTGGTGAGCCTGTGCCCATTGTAGCCTCAGTTTCTTGTTGTTAGCTGACGGGACTGGAACCCAATGTGGTTTTCTGCTGTTGTAGCCAATCCATTACAAAGTTCGACGTGTTAAGCATTCAGATATGCTCTTCCGCATACCACTTTTGTAACGCATGGTTAGCTGAGTTACTGTCACCAGCCTGGCCATTCTCCTCTGACCTCTCTAATTAACAAGACTTTGCGTTTACAGAACTGCCGTTCACTTGATGTTTTGTGTTTTAATACCATTATCTGTAAACTGTAAAGAGTTGTGCGTGAAAATCCCAGGAGATCAGCAGTTATTGAGATGTAAAGTAAAAGGACACAAGTGCAACTAATGTGACATTTATTGTGGCAACGTTTCGCTCTCCAGGAGCTTTATCAAGCCATTACGTAATGGCTTGATAAAGCTCCTGGAGAGCGAAACGTTGCCACAATAAATGTCACATTAGTTGCACTTGTGTCCTTTTACTTTACATATTGTCGGTAATTCTACCAACTTTATTACAGTTATTGAGATACTCAAACCACTTCGTCTGTCTGACATCAATACTCATTCCATGGTTGAAGTCACTTAGACCACACTTCTTCTCCGTTCTGATGTTCAGTCTGAACAACAACTGGACATCATGACAATGTCTGCATGCTTTTAGGCACTGATGTACTGCCACGTCACTAGCTGACTAGATATTTGCATTAACGAAGTCTACAGGTGTACCTAATAAAGTGGCCAAGTGTATATATAACAATACAGATGGACTCCTATTAGTAATTTACGTACTTCAGGATGGGGAGAAGAGGCAGGGGAGGGGATATGTGAAAGGGGAGGATAAAGGGGGAGACTAGGACGATGATTGCCCCTTTTCCCCTTCCCCCTAGTGGGTGATGGATTGAAAACAATTTTTTAAAAAGCTCTCGGGAGGGGCAAACAATAGACCACCACCACTGTTGTTCTTGGCCAACATATGCAAGACGGCCACTTAAGGGGAAGTCACGATATTACAAATACACACACACATATTATATATATATATATATATATATATATATATATATATATATATATATATATATATATATATATATATATATATATATATATAATGTCGTGCAGAATAGGTAAAACTGGTCAATTAGCAAGAACTCATTTAAAATTAAGTCCTTTCTAAAATTTTCTCTTATGCGTTTAAAGATAGATTTTTTTTCATTAATGTTAATATAAAAATTTATAATTTTGCATCAAAAGAATCTTAGAAAACTTACCTAACCTTATTATAACAAGTGCAATTCATTTTAGCCTAACCCATCTAAATACATTTTAGATTTGTTTACAATAATTTAATACTAAACGCAGTGAAATATATTTTTTTCGTTAGGTTCAGAATGATTTTGGCGAAATTACTGCATACACAAATTTTCACTTGTCCTATATGGCAAGATGAACGTTGCTATTTAAGCCAAGATCGCAAGTTCTGCGATCTTGGCTTAAATAACACACAAACACACATGTATATATATATATATATATATATATATATATATATATATATATATATATATATATATATATATATACATATATATATATATATATATATATATATATATATATATATATATATATATATATATATATATATATATATATATATATATATATATATCGTCCCTCATCATATATATTTGAGGAAGAGAGAGGAAATATTTGTAAGAGGTTTAGAGGGATGGAGGACAGAGGTAACGTGAAGGGGGCAGAGGGAGGGAATAAATTAGGAGGTAGAGGAAATAATATTTCAGTTTTATCACTGGTCAGTGTTTGTATGGCGTGGGGTGGAGGTATAACCTGGGAGGAATTAATAATATAGGCTGTAACGTACAGCTCTCTCAACGGTAACATAACCTGCGTTAGTTGTAACACCGCACGCCTCTTGCTCGGATTATTATTATAATTAAGGGGGAAGCACTAAACCCGTAGGATTATACAGCGCCTATGGGGGGATGGAAGGCATTCAGGCTTAATTCAGGGAACTGGAGCACAGATCCAACTGGAGCACAGATCCAATTCCCTAGATCAAGAGCCCCTCACCAGCGTCATGGAGCCTTCCTTGAGGGGTCTTGCTCGGAGAGGGAGAGAGAGAGACTGATACACGGATATCTATAATATAGTGTTCACTTATAAATAGAACTCTTAGTTCTACTTATAAACAAGCAGAATCAGCGGTCAGTGTTACTCTCTTACACAATACACTGTCTTCTGACCTTCTCTACTTTCCTCGCCCCAGTCCTAATTTTACAATGATCCAGCCTCCTCTCCTAAGTGTGGGGTTTTGGTGAATTGCTTCAGCCACGCCACTTTGACCTTTATTCTCGAACTTACTAAACAACTGCTGAACAAACATTATCAAACGGTGCCTGTTAACCCTCCGTTACAGCAGCTCAGCGTGTTTAAACCCCTTCATTATACAAATTCTAATTTCAACAAACTCCAACGAAAACACTATCATTCTCCAACCTATAAATCCCTTCATATTAAAGCCTACTCGAACTCTGAGCCAAAAAAACAGAAAAAAAACAGAAGCCATTTTTAAACCACATGTGTACGAGACAATGCCTCAAGTCTCGTGTCCAGAGCCCTTTAGAAATTATCATTCAAATGTAAATATTGTAATACCAGAAACAGTAGCAATAAATTTCGTAAATCACCTCGAAAACACAACTCTGGACTCAAATCACAGCTGAGTTTAACCTTAAACCTCAGTTTTAAACCAGCCTCACAACACGGCAATCTCGGTACATGTCCTTTTGTTTTATTTACGTGTTTATCCTCGTTTTTATTTCTCATTTTTCTTCTCGTTTGGCTCTCTTTACATGTTCGTTATCTCTTTATGTAGCTTCGTTCTCAAGGCACGTTCATTCTCTCTCTCTCTCTCTCTCTCTCTCTCTCTCTCTCGTCACGTGTTCATTCTCTTTTCTCGTGTTTATTCTCTTTTCTCTCTTTCCACGTTCGTTTTCTCTTTACACAATTCTCGCTCTCCAGGTATACTCCAGGGTATACTCGGGGGTCAACGACCCAGAGACCCGGTCTGAGACCAGGCCCCGTTTACTCCGAACATGGGAAATTGGAAGCAATGAAGTTTGATTGGAGGAAACAGAGGATGGGGCTCTAGCTCTCTGGATCAAGAGCCCTTCATCAGCATCAAGGCATCATCACCTTGAGAAGCAAGGAGCCTACTGAAGTCTATCAGCCCTCTCAGTCTCTCGAATAAAACAAGCAAACATAGATAGTTTTTGCTCCCGTCGTGTAACTATCATATAGAATAGTGTAGCAACACACTGCTGGTGTTCCCACAATGTAACTATCATATAGAATAGTGTAGCAACACACTGCTGGTGTTCCCACAAAGTAACTATCATATAGAATAGTGTAGCAACACACTGCTGGTGTTCCCACAATGTAACTATCATATAGAATAGTGTAGCAACACACTACTGGTGTTCCCACAATGTAACTATCATATAGAATAGTGTAGCAACACACTGCTGGTGTTCCCACAATGTAACTATCATATAGAATAGTGTAGCAACACACTGCTGGTGTTCCCACAATGTAACTAACATATAGAATAGTGTAGCAACACACTGCTGGTGTTCCCACAATGTAACTATCATACAGAATAGTGTAGCAACACACTGTTGGTGTTCCCACAATGTAACTATCATATAGAATAGTGTAGCAACACACTGCTGGTGTTCCCACAATGTAACTATCATATAGAATAGTGTAGCAACACACTGCTGGTGTTCCCACAATGTAACTATCATATAGAATAGTGTAGCAACACACTGCTGGTGTTCCCACAATGTAACTATCATATAGAATAGTGTAGCAACACACTGCTGGTGTTCCCACAATGTAACTATCATATAGAATAGTGTAGCAACACACTGCTGGTGTTCCCACAATGTAACTATCATATAGAATAGTGTAGCAACACACTGCTGGTGTTCCCACAATGTAACTATCATATAGAACAGTGTAGCAACACACTGCTGGTGTTCCCACAAAGTAACTATCATATAGAATAGTGTAGCAACACACTGCTGGTGTTCCCACAATGTAACTATCATATAGAATAGTGTAGCAACACACTGCTGGTGTTCCCACAATGTAACTATCATATAGAATAGTGTAGCAACACACTGCTGGTGTTCCCACAATGTAACTATCATACAGAATAGTGTAGCAACACACTGCTGGTGTTCCCACAATGTAACTAACATATAGAATAGTGTAGCAACACACTGCTGGTGTTCCCACAATGTAACTATCATACAGAATAGTGTAGCAACACACTGTTGGTGTTCCCACAATGTAACTATCAAATAGAATAGTGTAGCAACACACTGCTGGTGTTCCCACAATGTAACTATCATATAGAATATTATAGCAACACACTGCTGGCGTTCCCACAATGTAACTATCATATAGAATAGTGTAGCAACCCACTGCTGGTGTTCCCACAATGTAACTATCATACAGAATAGTGTAGCAACACACTGCTGGTGTTCCCACAATGTAACTATCATATAGAATAGTGTAGCAACACACTGCTGGTGTTCCCACAATGTAACTATCATACAGAATAGTGTAACAACACACTATTGGTGTTCCCACAATGTAACTATCATATAGAATAGTGTAGCAACACACTGCTGGTGTTCCCACAATGTAACTATCATATAGAATAGTGTAGCAACACACTGCTGGTGTTCCCACAATGTAACTATCATACAGAATAGTGTAGCAACACACTGTTGGTGTTCCCACAATATAACTGTCATACAGAATAGTGTAGCAACACACTGCTGGTGTTCCCACAATGTAACTATCATATAGAATAGTGTAGCAACACACTGCTGGTGTTCCCACAATGTAACTATCATACAGAATAGTGTAACAACACACTATTGGTGTTCCCACAATGTAACTATCATATAGAATAGTGTAGCAACACACTGCTGGTGTTCCCACAATGTAACTATCATATAGAATAGTGTAGCAACACACTGCTGGTGTTTCCACAATGTAACTATCATATAGAATAGTGTAGCAACACACTGTTGGTGTTCCCACAATATAACTGTCATACAGAATAGTGTAGCAACACACTGCTGGTGTTCCCACAATGTAACTATCATATAGAATAGTGTAGCAACACACTGGTGGTGTTCCCACAATGTAACTATCATATAGAATAGTGTAGCAACACACTGCTGGTGTTCCCACAATGTAAATGTCATATAGAATAGTGTAGCAACACAATGGTGAGGTTCCCACAATGCAAATGTCATATAGAATAGTGTAGCAACACACTGGTGGTGTTCCCACAATGTAACTATCATATAGAATAGTGTAGCAACACACTGGTGGTGTTCCCACAATGTAACTATCATATAGAATAGTGTAGCAACACACTGCTGGTGTTCCCACAATGTAACTATCATATAGAATAGTGTAGCAACACACTGCTGGTGTTTCCACAATGTAACTGTCATATAGAATAGTGTAGCAACACACTGATGGTGTTCCCACAATGTAACTATCATATAGAATAGTGTAGCAACACACTGCTTGTGTTCCCACAATGTAACTATCATATAGAATAGTGTAGCAACACACTGATGGTGTTGCCACAATGTAACTGTCATATAGAATAGTGTAGCAACACTCTGCTGGTGTTCCCACAATGTAACTATCATATAGAATAGTGTAGCAACACACTGCTGGTGTTCCCACAATGTAACTATCTTATAGAATAGTGTAGCAACACACTGATGGTGTTCCCACAATGTAACTATCATATAGAATAGTGTAGCAACACACTGCTGGTGTTCCCACAATGTAACTATCATATAGAATAGTGTAGCAACACACTGCTGGTGTTCCCACAATGTAACTATCATATAGAATAGTGTAGCAACACACTGCTGGTGTTCCCACAATGTAACTATTATATAGAATAGTGTAGCAACACACTGTTGGTGTTCCCACAATGTAACTATCATATAGAATAGTGTAGCAACACACTGTTGGTGTTCCCACAATGTAACTATCACATAGAATAGTGTAGCAACACACTGTTGGTGTTCCTACAATGTAACTATCATACATAATAGTGTAGTAACACAGTGCTGGTGTTCTCACTATGTAACTATTATAGAATAGTGTAGCAAGGCACTGATAGTGTTCCCACAATGTAACTATCATATAGAATAGTGTAGCAACACACTGTTGGTGTTCCCACAATGTAACTATCATACATAATAGTGTAGTAACACAGTGCTGGTGTTCTCACTATGTAACTATCATATAGAATAGTGTAGCAAGGTACTGATAGTGTTCCCACAATGTAACTATCATATAGAATAGTGTAGCAACATGTGCATCCAATTTGGGTAAATATAATCAGAAGTGTCCACCAGAGGAGCTCACCATAGCTCCACTTACCAACATTGTATCACAGAAGGAGGTTCATTCTCTACGTGTTAGAAAGATTAGTGTACTGGATGTCGTGTGGCTGCCTGGCTGTTTACTTTACTCCCGACATAAAAGCCCAGTCTCTCCACTTGCTTCATAAACTCGGCAAACACTGTGTAAATCATAATAATGTCTGCTCCAACACCTTAACAGGAGAGGCTTTTGTGTGTGTTTGTGTACTCACCTATTTGTGGTTGCAAGGGTCGATTCACAGCTCCTGGCACCGCTTCTTTGCTTGTCCCTACTAGGTCTACTCTTTCCCTGCTCCAAGAGAGCCTTATCGTACCTCATCTTAAAGCTATGTATGGATCCTGTTTGTATGTTCTCACCTATTTGTACTCACATATTTGTGGTTGCAGGGGTAGAATCACAGCTCCTGGCCTGCCTCTTCGCTAGTCGCTACTAGGTCCACTATCCCTGTTCCAAGAGCCTTATCGTACCTCGTTATAAAGCTATGTATGGATTCTGTGTGTGTACTAATGATAAATTACAGGAAAAGTTATACCCGTGTGGGGAATTCAAGGCTCGATTCTCAGTACGGAAACGCGGCCTTGTTTCTTACCACACCCCCGCTACTTGTGGTGCTAGCTGGTGGTGCTCAGGCTGCTAGCGGTGCTCGGAACTGTTGGTGGTGCTCAGACTGCAGGCGGTGCTCAGGTTGGTAGCAGTGCTCAGGCTGCTGGCGGTGCTCAGTATGCTGGCGGTGCTCAGAATGTTTAAATTTAATGCTTGCAAAATAAGTATCGGCATTAACAGAGTTAATTAGCGTAATAGGTTGAAAATTCTCCAGTAATTCAGAGCCTGATCCCTCCTAAGCTTCCCAGCTTAATCCAAACATGGCCTCTATATTTTAATTAATTTCAAGTAAATGGATACCAGTTATAAAGACAAAATTCCCAAGAATGTATAAATAAATACAAAAAATTAGATAAGGGAGGCTTGATCTGGGACCGGAGACGGCAACCTCAGGAAATGACTCCAGGTAAATTGCAATTAAGTGTCACTCAATATACTCTTGAGTGGAAATATAAACACATATGCAGTATAATGTGATCCTTTATTGACAACGTTTCGCCCACATAGTGGGCTTTTTCATGTCACAAACAGATCTGTTTGTGACTTGAAAAAGCCCACTGTGTTGGGCGAAACGTTGTCAATAAAGGATCACATTACACTGCATATGTGTTTATATTTCCATTGTGTCGGTATTTTATGCCATTTATTTCCATACTCTTGAGTGACCCAATATGGCTAAGTATTATTTCAGTTTATCTGTCAGAGAGTAGAGAAACTCTCGAAACTCTTCAAAGGTATATCAAGGGTATAAAGGTCACTTACTGTTAACATTTGACAAAATGAAGAATTAGACACATGTACAACATCTGGGTGTCTTTATTTGTAGACGTTTCGCCATCCAGTGGCTTTATCAGTACAAGTACATAATGTGACAAGTGTAGAAAATATGCAAAAGACGAGGTAATCAGTCCCTCAGTCTTAGAGTGATGACCACCGTAGTCTTGAAGAATCTGAAGCCTTGGAGTTGGTGCTCAACACTCCAAGGCTTTTGTACATACACAAATAACCCGCACATAGAAGAGAGGAGCTTACGACGACGCTTCGGTCCGACTTGGACCATTTACAAAGTCACACTAACCAGAAGTGGAGCAGGACGGATATATATAGGCAGGAAGAGGTAGTGGTGGTAGTAGTAGTAATAGTAGTAGTAGTAGTAGTAGTAATAGTAGTAGTAGTAGTAGTAATAGTAGTAGTAGTAATAGTAGTAGTAGTAGTAGTAATAGTAGTAGTAGTAGTAGTAGTAATAGTAGTAGTAGTAGTAGTAATAGTAGTAGTAGTAGTAGTAGTAGTAATAGTAGTAGTAGTAGTAGTAATAGTAGTAGTAGTAGTAATAGTAGTAGTAGTAGTAGTAATAGTAATAGTAGTAGTAGTAGTAGTAGTAGTAATAGTAGTAGTAGTAGTAGTAATAGTAGTAGTAGTAGTAGTAGTAGTAGTAGTAGTAGTAGTAGTAGTAGTAGTAGTAGTAGTAGTAGTAGGAGTGGGGAATTGTGCCTCCTTTTTGTTACTTTTGTACATAATTCTACAGTCTTCCCACTGCGTCCTTGTATTGATAAAGCCACTGAATGGTGAAACGTCTACAAGAAAGACACCCAGATGCTGCACATGCGTCTAATTGTTCATCTTGTGGGTACTGTGTACCATTCAAGTACAAGTTAAACCAAGAAAAGGATAACGCAAGAATGCCACTGCGTCATAAGTTTACTGTTCACCTGTGGCCCTTCAAAGATGCGACCCACAACAGACTTTGTAGTCACAGTGGTGGCCCATGCTAACCTCCCTATGCTGTATGGAAATATACCTAGTTGGATGAATGTTATTCGAGCCGGTTGGTGCAGTAATTACCGCAATTGCCTGTCTCATTCGCTCTGTGATTTGTATGTACTTGTGCCATTACGAATTCGTGAGCCTAGGTACCTATTTACTGGTAGGTAAACAGAGGCACTAGCCCCCTTTATTCTGTCCCCACTGAATGAGCATTATTCCTTGATCATTACTGTCTCATGGCACTTTCATAGTGATACAAACATAATGAAGGTACTTGTATAATGGTACAATGTACTTATATGATGATACAAATGTAATGAAGGTACTTGTATCATGATACGTACACGTACACTGGAGAATTATTTCACAAATGCTGTAAGATCTGGGATAACTCTTAAATTCATCTCCCAAGAGGCATTGCACGAGTGATATTCAAGGACTGTGTTGTTCCTCTGGTCTATAATGGTAGCTTTTGGTGGCTATACAAGACTAATGCGATACAGTATGTGTCCCGCTTGCCTTGGACATAGAAATAGCAACAATAGATAGGTGGTCTACACTCTCAGATGCCACTGGTTAGATTCTCAACTGCTATTGTTTACACTCTCAGCTGCCATTGTTTACACTAAGCTGTCATTGTTTATACTCTCAGCTTTCATTTACATTCTAAGCTGCCATCATTTACACTCACAGCTGCCACTGATTATATATATACTTTCAGCTGCCAACGTTTACACTCTCAGCTGCCATTAATTACACTCTCAGCTGCCAATATTTACACTCTCAGCTGCCATTAATTACACTCTCAGCTGCCATTAATTACACTCTCAGCTGCCATTAATTACACTCTCAGCTGCCATTAATTACACTCTCAGCTGCCATTAATTACACTCTCAGCTGCCATTAATTACACTCTCAGCTGCCATTAATTACACTCTCAGCTGCCATTAATTACACTCTCAGCTGCCATTATTTACACTCTCAGCTGCCATTAATTACACTCTCGGCTGCCATTATTTACACTCTCAGCTGCCATTAATTACACTCTCAGCTGCCATTATTTACACTCTCAGCTGCCATTATTTAAACTCTCAGCTGCCATTAATTACACTCTCAGCTGCCATTAATTACACTCTCAGCTGCCATTATTTAAACTCTCAGCTGCCATTAATTACACTCTCAGCTGCCAATATTTACACTCTCAGCTGCCATTATTTAAACTCTCAGCTGCCATTATTTACACTCTCAGCTGCCATTATTTACACTCTCAGCTGCCATTATTTAAACTCTCAGCTGCCATTATTTACACTCTCAGCTGCCAATATTTACACTCTCAGCTGCCAATATTTACACTCTCAGCTGCCAATATTTACACTCTCAGCTGCCATTATTTA
>NC_091388.1:7625852-7653352 GCF_038502225.1 Cherax quadricarinatus | reverse complement strand
CCGGACCATTTTCAAGACAAAGTGCGACGTTTCGATCTAGAAGAGGTTTTTAAAGACAGTTTACTGTAGTTTACAGTAGAGCCGCACACTGGGTCTTCCCCTCCAAGTGTAAACTTAATAACTGGATGTAAATATCACTGGTATCCCTCCTACATCTTTCAGTTTATCTCTCTTCTTTATTGTGACACTATCCTCTTACTGATTACACGGATTGATTGATTATAGACATGGCTAGATAGTGAGGCCCTTAGTGAGTGGATCTTAATGGCCTGCGTGTGCTTACAGCAGTTCAATACTCGGTTTCTCTCCCCAGCTTTCTCACCACAGGAGGTTAGCTAAGGTTGGGTAGTAAACAAGCCAAGTGTTTCCTAACGCGGGTTTTAGTCATATGATGATTCGCCACTGGGGTTTTTGGTCATCTGAGCGAGGTAAGATAAGATAAGATAAAATTTCGTTCGGATTTTTAACCCCGGAGGGTTAGCCACCCAGGATAACCCAAGAAAGTCAGTGCGTCATCGAGGACTGTCTAACTTATTTCCATTGGGGTCCTTAATCTTGTCCCCCAGGATGCGACCCACACCAGTCGACTAACACCCAGGTACCTATTTGCTGCTAGGTGAACAGGACAATAGGTGTAAGGAAACGTGTCGGAATTTCCACCCACCGGGAATCGAACCCGGGCCCTCCGTGTGTGAAGCGGGAGTTTTAGCCACCAGACCACCGGGTCAGTAGTAGTACCAGTTCCTAGTAACCAGTTACCAGTAACCAGTGTACCAGTAGATGACTCACTACCAACCGTCTCTGCGTGAATCACTGACTGTATTCATATTGCTGCTGACCATAGCAGGATTTCAATCACCCTCACCCGTAGGCACTTTGAGTCAGTCAAGTTAGGCAGCAGAGAGAGACAGGTCGGCTGTTGGTGCCTTCCCATACTTTCCGTTATATTATACGTACTACCAGCCTACGTGAGTATTCTTACCCTATCCACGTTTTCGAAACCCACATGACAGAGGCCTTCAACTGGCTTACCCCTCCATCCCTTTTAAAAATTAAGGCTATGATTATAGCCATTAGATTATGACCAGAAAAGGTTTCTCAGTTGTCTGCCTCGTAGAACCTATCATACCCAAGAGAAGCGTTTGACAAAAGACCTGCTAAGACTCGCTACGCCATCATACTAACAACCACAGTACGGGTGGGATTAGAACTCGTGGCGAGTGAGTGGTAAAACTCCAGGCCAGTGCGTAAACCACTGGACCAACTGGCTACAATAAGATTCATCCAACTAGATATAATTATACACCATAGGGAGGTTAGCATAGGTCCCACCGCAATCACAAGTGGAAATTTTTTACAGATGAATCTCCCGCCAGTGTGGCCGTGACGAACTCTAGCTCATGTCCTCTCAAAGCCGTCATCATGACTCACAAAATCATAACACGACTGTAAACAAACCACGGTACGGGTAGGATTAGAACCCCTGGCAAGTGAGTTTTAAAACTCCAGGTCACGTCTGCAAACTTCAGGCTTGTTTGCAATCGTGTTATTTACGATTTCGTGAGTCAGTTTCGTACTGTTCCCACTGAACTGGAAATACGTGTATTTCCAGTCCAGTGTCAGTGACGATCGTCGGCGGGGAGCACTGTAGCGGGTACTGAGAACACTGTAGCGGGTACTGAGAACACTGTAGCGGGTACTGAGAACACTGTAGCAGATACTGAGAACACTGTAGCAGATACTGAGAACACTGTAGCGGGTACTGAGAACACTTACGGGTACTGAAAACACTGTAGTGGATACTGAGAACACCCTTGTGGTACTGAGAATACAACAGAGGTTACTGAGACCACAATGGCGGATACTGACAACAAAACAGCGGATACTGAGACCACAATAGCGGATAATGAGAACACTGTAGTGGGTATGTCGAGTATATCTGACCATGTATATGCTGAGTATATCTAACCATGAAAGACACCAGATTCAGCTTTTAACAATACGCTTAATCTGTACGTCTTCCTCCCAAAGTACTGGCTATAATAGTGAAGACAGGTGGCTACCATGCAGTATGGGAGGGCCTTATGGTAGTCATGGTGTGAGAGCCTTATTTTTCTGAGGTTTTCCATGGTCGTGACAGGTGGCTCCCATATTAGTAAGAATGAGAGGACCTCATGGTGAAGGTGAGAGGACAATATTCGTGAGGGCTTCCATGATAGTGCCAGGTGGCTCCCGTGTCAATGAGAATGGGAGAGCCTCACGGTAGCGATGGTGGGTGAATGTAATTAACTAATTACATCTGAGACAGCAGACAGCCTCAGGAGACTCTCTAACCCTGCTATCCTAAACACAAAAAAACAATTTAACCAGCTTACGGAGCCACAGCAGTTGTGGTGTTTTGCACTGATTAACATGATGGAGAGAGACATCCTTAACAGTTGCAAAAACACACCTTTGCACTAGCATTTGTAACATGTGCCAAAGGTTAACCCCAGTCGCGGGTTGAGGGAACTGTTCTTGCCTCTTACGAGAGTTTAGCACTATCTACAAACCACAGTGCTTCAAACTAGTGCTCCAAACCACAGTGCTTCAAACCACAGTGCTTCAAACCACAGTGCTTCAAACTAGTGCTCCAAACCACAGTGCTTCAAACCACAGTGCTTCAAACTAGTGCTCCAAACCACAGTGCTTCAAACCACTGTGCTTCAAACCACAGTGCTTCAAACTAGTGCTCCAAACCACAGTGCTTCAAACCACAGTGCTTCAAACTAGTGCTCCAAACCACAGTGCTTCAAACCACAGTGCTTCAAACTAGTGCTCCAAACCACAGTGCTTCAAACCACAGTGCCTCAAACTAGTGCTCCAAACCACAGTGCTCCAAACCACAGTGCTTCAAACCACAGTGCTTCAAACCACAGTGCTTCAAACTCGTGCCTCAAACTAGTGCTCCAAACCACAGTGCTTCAAACCACAGTGCTTCAAACCACAGTGCTTCAAACCACAGTGCTTCAAACTAGTGCTCCAAACCACAGTGCTTCAAACCACAGTGCTTCAAACTAGTGCTCCAAACCACAGTGCTTCAAACCATAGTGCTTCAAACTCGTGCCTCAAACTAGTGCTCCAAACCACAGTGCTCCAAACCATAGTGCTTCAAACTCGTGCCTCAAACTAGTGCTCCAAACCACAGTGCTTCAAACCACAGTGCTTCAAACCAGTGCTTCAAACCACAATGCTTCAAACTAGTGCTCCAAACCATAGTGCTTCAAACTCGTGCCTCAAACTAGTGCTTCAAACCACAGTGCTTCAAACCACAGTGCTTCAAACCACAGTGCTTCAAACTAGTGCTCCAAACCACAGTGCTTCAAACCACAGTGCTTCAAACTAGTGCTCCAAACCACAGTGCTTCAAACCATAGTGCTTCAAACTCGTGCCTCAAACTAGTGCTCCAAACCACAGTGCTTCAAACCACAGTGCTTCAAACCACAGTGCTTCAAACCACAGTGCTTCAAACTAGTGCTCCAAACCACAGTGCTTCAAACTAGTGCTCCAAACCACAGTGCTTCAAACCACAGAGCTTCAAACCACAGTGCTTCAAACCACAGTGCTTTAAACCACAGTGCTTCAAACCACAGTGCTTCAAACCACAGTGCTTCAAACTAGTGCTCCAAACCACAGTGCTTCAAACCACTGCTTCAAACCACAGTGCTTCAAAGTAGTGCTCCAAACCACAGTGCTTCAAACCACTGCTTCAAACCACAGTGCTTCAAACCACAGTGCTTCAAACCACAGTGCTTCAAACCACAGTGCTTCAAACCACAGTGCTTCAAACCACA
Source organism: Cherax quadricarinatus (assembly GCF_038502225.1). Classification (NCBI taxonomy): domain Eukaryota; kingdom Metazoa; phylum Arthropoda; class Malacostraca; order Decapoda; family Parastacidae; genus Cherax; species Cherax quadricarinatus. Next base: position 7,649,519 of record NC_091388.1, on the reverse strand, counting down.
GTGCTTCAAACCACAGTGCTTCAAACTACAGTGTTTCGAATTACAGTGCTTCGAACCAAAGTGCTTAAAACCACAGTGCTTCAAGCTAGAGCTCCAACCCACAGTGCTTCAAACTACAGTGTTTCGAACTGCATTGTTTCGAACCAAAGTGCTTAAAACCACAGTGCTTCAAATTACAGAGGTTCAAACCACCGTGGTTCATCAATCTTCCTGTTTTACCTTCAATAATTGCTCCTGCAACTGGTTTTTTCCCAATTTGTCTGAAAATTGAATGGGATTTAAAGCGGCAATTTACGTTCAGAAGCTGTAATCTGGATGTGTTTTCTGAGTTTTTCCTTCAGTATCTCTTATTGTAGTGGTTGCAACTGTGCCTCGTGTTTACTCAGGGAATTACCTCTAAATGGCATTTTACCTCTACTGTACTTACCTACTTGTGCTTGCTGGGGTCGAATCATAGCACACTGTGTGGGACTTGAATTATTTTTAGCAGTAGTTGTTGTAATAGTAGTAGTAGTTGTTGTAATAGTAGTAGTAGTTGTTGTAATAGTAGTAGTAGTTGTTGTAATAGTAGTAGTAGTTGTTGTAATAGTAGTAGTAGTTGTAATAGTAGTAGTAGTTGTTGTAATAGTAGTAGTAGTTGTTGTAATAGTAGTAGTAGTAGTTGTTGTAATAGTAGTAGTAGTTGTTGTAATAGTAGTAGTAGTTGTGGTATAAACCTTGGTAATAAATACCGACAAGTTGGTTTAGAAAGACACGTAAGCAAACACTATAACATATTTATTAGAAAACGTTTCGGTCCTGGGACCTTGATCACTTCTAACATACAGAGGTAGAAAGACATTATATATATAGGCGGAGAGTGAGATGTGACGCACGTGACCTGAGGAATGTCATAAGAACATAAGAATGGAGGAACACTGTAGAAGGCCTACTGGCCCATGCGAGGCAGGTCCTTATCAAAACAACCTCTGCCTATGATGAGGACCAGTAGACGATGAAATCATGTGACTCCTGTGTTGTTGGGTTGGTGCTGCTTAAGTATCATGTATGCCAATGTTTTTGAAATTTTGTAGTTTCCAGTGTTGCGTTCTATAGTGTCGGTGACGGTGATTAGTGAGGCTTCTAGGCACCGTCGGCGTCTGAGGTCTGGTTCGGTGAGAACGAGTTGTGCCTCGTTCCAGTTCATCAAATGCCCCGTGGAGTCTCTGTGGAGGACACAGGCGTACCTTACATCGTCTCTGTTAGAGGCATTTCGATGCTCATTCAGGCGGACTGCAAGATCTCTGCCTGTCTCGCCTACATATTTCTTGGGACAGAACCCACAGGGGATAGTGTAGACGCCTGCTGTAGAAGTTAGAGGTGTGGGGCTGCGTTTAGTAGTGAGGTCTTTGATAGAGGATGTGTTTATGGTGGAAACGTTGATGTTACTCATAGCAAGTGCCCGGCGAGTATTCGTGGCAACATCGCCACATGGGAGTACTATGAACTGTTTAGGGGGCTGTTCCATGGGCGGTTTGTTGAGGATAGCTTGTGCCTTGAGTCTGCAATCTCGGATGAAGAAAGATGGGAACTGAAGACGTGTAAAGGCTTGTGTTATGTAAGTGCATTCTTCTTCTAGAAAACAAGGGCTGGAGATGCGAAGAGCTCTCAAGAAGAAGCCAATGAGGACTCCTCTCTTAGTGCGGGTATCTTGGTGTGAATAAAAGTGTATAAGATCGTCCTTGTTGGTAGGTTTTCTATACACTTTGAAGAGAAGTTTGTCACTGTCGGGAGATCTGCACAGTAGAACGTCGAGGAAAGGAAGTTTGCCATCATTTTCGAGTTCAAGTGTAAACTTTATTGATGGTTCAACTGCATTGATCTTGTTGAGAAGGGCCTGGATATTGAGACGTCTTGGATAGAAAACCAATATATCATCAACGTATCTTAGCCAGGTAACGGTGTTGGGAATGAGGGTGCTGAATTTCTCTGTCTCCAAGTTTTCCATGAAGAGGTTGGCAAGCACAGCACTGAGCGGGCTGCCCATTGCCATCCCAAAGCATTGTTTGTAACAGTTGTCCTGATACTTGAAGAAGTTGAAATTAACACACAGTTCCACTAGATTGATGAAATCTAGAAGAGGTAAAGGGAGGTCGTGGTTTTCAGTGAGCCTCTGTCTCAGAATGTTGATTGCAGCGTCAGTAGGAACGTTGGTAAAGAGGGCTGTGACATCGAAGGAAGCCATGCTTTTGTTTTTGACATTCAGGTTGGAAATTCGGGAGAGAAGGTCACCTGAATGTTTGAGGTGGGCTTGACTGATAGTGCCCAGAAGCGCTGAAAGGTATTTGGCAAGGTGGCCGGCTAGTCTGTGTGGTGCACTCCCTATGCCCGAAGTGATAGGCCGTAGTGGGATGCCAGGTTTGTGTGTCTTAGGAAGGCCATACAGGCGTGCTGGTTTCGGTTGACCTGGTAAAAGTTTAAGTAGTTTTTTGCCTTGTTCTGATTTTCGTAAGATGCTACGAGCCTTTTGAAGGAAAGTCTGGGTACTTTGAAGTAGCACTGATTCCGATACAGGCTGGTATGTGTTGGCATCGTTGAGAAGATTTAAGACTTTATTGTTGTAGTCGACAGTGTTGAGTAACACCACACCACCTCCTTTGTCAGCGGTTGTAATGACGATATCATCGTTGTTGGCCAAGTTCCTGAGTGCTTGGATGTATCTTCTGGGAATGACCGGTCTTGAAGGCTCAGTAGCTGCAGCAGTGATGATTCCTTGGACAAAGCCCTTTTGAAACTCGGAGTCTCCAAAAGGTTGGTTCTTGGTTACCATATCCACCAGATTATGTTTCTTGTTGATGCCAGTAGTAAACTTGAGCCCTAGGCTGAGGGCTTCTGTCTCGGTGACGGTTAGTGTATAGGAAGATAAGTTATTTATGATTTCTGGTCGTCCCATTTCGCTCCATTTGCTGTGGGAACACAGGTCTTGTAGTTTTCGTGATAGCTTCAATTTCTGTTGGATGTTGGCAGTGGTAACTTGGCTGAGTATATATTCTGCAGTCCTTCTGTCAGGAGTAGGAAGTGAAGCACGAATCTGAGCGGCACGTAATGAGGCCTCCTTCTGAGCATGTCGCAGTTCATCAGAGCTTTCTCTAAGGTAGGCGTAAACAGCAGGAGAGAAAGGGTGTCTAGATGTGGTCAGTTGTCGAGGAGTGGACCGTGGTATCACCATCTCAGCAATACAGTCTTCTAGGAAGATGTGTCGGTTCCGAAGACTATTAGCTTTGAGTAGGAGAGAAAGGTATTCTCTGTATGCTATGTCCATAGTGTGTTGCAGTGTCAGACAAGATGGTATAAACCTTGGTAATAAATACCGACAAGTTGGTTTAGAAAGACACGTAAGCAAACACTATAACATATTTATTAGAAAACGTTTCGGTCCTGGGACCTTGATCACTTCTAACATACAGAGGTAGAAAGACATTATATATATAGGCGGAGAGTGAGATGTGACGCACGTGACCTGAGGAATGTCATAAGAACATAAGAATGGAGAAACACTGTAGAAGGCCTACTGGCCCATGCGAGGCAGGTCCTTATCAAAACAACCTCTGCCTATGATGAGGACCAGTAGACCAGTTGAACCATCAATAAAGTTTACACTTGAACTCGAAAATGATGGCAAACTTCCTTTCCTCGACGTTCTACTATGCAGATCTCCCGACAGTGACAAACTTCTCTTCAAAGTGTATAGAAAACCTACCAACAAGGACGATCTTATACACTTTTATTCACACCAAGATACCCGCACTAAGAGAGGAGTCCTCATTGGCTTCTTCTTGAGAGCTCTTCGCATCTCCAGCCCTTGTTTTCTAGAAGAAGAATGCACTTACATAACACAAGCCTTTACACGTCTTCAGTTCCCATCTTTCTTCATCCGAGATTGCAGACTCAAGGCACAAGCTATCCTCAACAAACCGCCCATGGAACAGCCCCCTAAACAGTTCATAGTACTCCCATGTGGCGATGTTGCCACGAATACTCGCCGGGCACTTGCTATGAGTAACATCAACGTTTCCACCATAAACACATCCTCTATCAAAGACCTCACTACTAAACGCAGCCCCACACCTCTAACTTCTACAGCAGGCGTCTACACTATCCCCTGTGGGTTCTGTCCCAAGAAATATGTAGGCGAGACAGGCAGAGATCTTGCAGTCCGCCTGAATGAGCATCGAAATGCCTCTAACAGAGACGATGTAAGGTACGCCTGTGTCCTCCACAGAGACTCCACGGGGCATTTGATGAACTGGAACGAGGCACAACTCGTTCTCACAGAACCAGACCTCAGACGCCGACGGTGCCTAGAAGCCTCACTAATCACCGTCACCGACACTATAGAACGCAACACTGGAAACTACAAAATTTCAAAAACATTGGCATACATGATACTTAAGCAGCACCAACCCAACAACGCAGGAGTCACATGATTTCATCGTCTACTGGTCCTCATCATAGGCAGAGGTTGTTTTGATAAGGACCTGCCTCGCATGGGCCAGTAGGCCTTCTACAGTGTTTCTCCATTCTTATGTTCTTATGACATTCCTCAGGTCACGTGCGTCACATCTCACTCTCCGCCTATATATATAATGTCTTTCTACCTTTGTATGTTAGAAGTGATCAAGGTCCCAGGACCGAAACGTTTTCTAATAAATATGTTATAGTGTTTGCTTACGTGTCTTTCTAAACCAGTAGTAGTTGTAATAGTAGTTGTAATAGTAGTAGTAGTTGTTGTAATAGTAGTAGTAGTTGTAATAGTAGTTGTTGTAATAGTAGTAGTAGTTGTTGTAATAGTAGTAGTTGTTGTAATAGTAGTTGTTGTAATAGTAGTAGTAGTTGTTGTAATAATAGTAGTTGTTGTAATAGTAGTAGTTGTAATAGTAGTTGTTGTAATAGTAGTAGTTGTTGTAATAGTAGTAGTTGTAATAGTAGTTGTTGTAATAGTAGTAGTAGTTGTTGTAATAGTAGTAGTAGTTGTTGTAATAGTAGTTGTTGTAATAGTAGCAGTAGTTGTTGTAATAGTAGTAGTAGTTGTTGTAATAGTAGTAGTAGTTGTTGTAATAGTAGTTATAGTGTAAGTTATAGTAGTAATATTAGCGATAGTAGCAGTACTACTAGTAGTAAAAGTAGCACTAGTACTAGTGTAAGTGCTAAAGCTGTAGGGGTCATACAATATTTCGAGAACAGGAGTTAACCAGGGTTAAACCAAGGAAGATTAGCGTATCTCTAATTCCTTGGATCACACACCCACACACACATACATACACACACTGGAGGACAGGAGAGATTGGGGGGACATGATAACGACATACAAAATACTGAGAGGAATTGACAAGGTGGACAAAGACAGGATGTTCCAGAGATGGGACACAGTAACAAGGGGACACAGTTGGAAGCTGAAGACACAGATGAATCACAGGGATGTTAGGAAGTATTTCTTCAGCCACAGAGTAGTCAGTAAGTGGAATAGTTTGGGAAGCGATGTAGTGGAGGCAGGATCCATACATAGCTTTAAGCAGAGGTATGATAAAGCTCACGGTTCAGGGAGAGTGACCTAGTAGCGATCAGTGAAGAGGCGGGGCCAGGAGCTCGGACTCGACCCCTGCAACCTCAACTAGGTGAGTACAACTAGGTGAGTACAAACACACAACACACACAACACAAACACAACACACACACACAACACACACAACACAAACACACACAACACAAACACACACAACACAAACACATACAACACACACACACACACACACACACACGCACACACACACACACACGCACACACACACACACAGCTCAAACATTCCTTGGCAGCAACAACCTCAGAGGACCCAAACTTTGGTGTTGATAGTTTAACGTCCTGAAGGTCTTTGTGAGAAATACTTTGAGAGTGATAGTCTGACTTCAGAAGGTTCTGAGAGCGAAACTTGCTCTCAGACCCCCCATCCCCCCCGGCCCTCTTTCACACCCCATCAATATTCCTTGACAATGTGACCAATCACGAAAACGCTTCGAATTTCACTATTTTATTTTCACTGTGGTTATTTTGTATATTGTGATATCACCTGTTTAGTGTGATCTTATTGCATTCATTCATATATATATATATATATATATATATATATATATATATATATATATATATATATATATATATATATATATATATATATATGCAATAAGATCACAGTAAACAGGTGATTTCAGAATATGCAAAACAACCACTCTGAAAGAATAGAGAAATTCCAAGCGCTTTCGTGACTACTCACATTATCAAGGAACTATGAAAGTAAAGCATCCAAGGAAGCTATATAAGGGGTCTGGCCAACACCTCACTATCAGATCCCACAACGGTTAAACACCTGACGCGCGCCGGCCCAACTGGACAGGTCCTTTGCACAACTCACCCACAAACTATTCTACCCAAGAAAATTTAAAAAATTATTATTTGTCCAGTGTATTATTAAATTCTTCCCAAATTCTATTAATTATAAATGGATCTAATTTATATAAACCAAAGGAAATATTCATATTATTGTCAAAACTGCTTTTTATGAAACAAGATTCAATTATATTCCTGTCGACCATGGACTTGCTTGATACTACTTTCTCAACTTTTTGAAAATCAATTGGATGGTTAAAATCTCTTACATGAATAAATAGAGCATTGGAATCTTGTCCAGTTCTGATGCTATATTTATGTTGTTTTAATCTTAGATCGAGATTTTTACCAGTTTGACCGTAATAAACTTTATCGCAAATTTTACAAGGAATCTTATAGACACATCCATCAGCATTTTGGGGGGAATTCTTTATCAAAAGTTTTTTTACTGTATCATGATTTTTGAATACAACTTTAATATTAAAAGTCTTAAGAAGAGAAGGCATATCAACCAAGTTTTCATGGTAAGGGAGAACCAACATATTTTTAGTTGAATAAGGCTGGTTGTCCCTTTTTGGATTGTAAAAAGTATTTCTAGCAACTTTAAAAGATTTATCAATTACATTTCTTGGGTATTTTAAATCATTACCTATTTCATAAATTTTGGATATTTCCTCATCTATGAACTCAGGACTACAAATTCGTAAAGCTCTCAAAAACATTGATGAGAAAACAGACAGTTTGACTCTATCTTGATGCGAAGAATAATAGTGGACATAGGAACAGTTATTTGTAGGTTTTCTGTAAATTTTAAATTTGAATTCATTATTACCCTTAATAATTAAAACATCTAGAAAAGGCAATGAGTTCTTTTCTTCAAGATAAGATTCCTTGTAAAATTTGCGATAAAGTTTATTACGGTCAAACTGGTAAAAATCTCGATCTAAGATTAAAACAACATAAATATAGCATCAGAACTGGACAAGATTCCAATGCTCTATTTATTCATGTAAGAGATTTTAACCATCCAATTGATTTTCAAAAAGTTGAGAAAGTAGTATCAAGCAAGTCCATGGTCGACAGGAATATAATTGAATCTTGTTTCATAAAAAGCAGTTTTGACAATAATATGAATATTTCCTTTGGTTTATATAAATTAGATCCATTTATAATTAATAGAATTTGGGAAGAATTTAATAATACACTGGACAAATAATAATTTTTTAAATTTTCTTGGGTAGAATAGTTTGTGGGTGAGTTGTGCAAAGGACCTGTCCAGTTGGGCCGGCGCGCGTCAGGTGTTTAACCGTTGTGGGATCTGATAGTGAGGTGTTGGCCAGAACCCTTATATACCTTCCTTGGATGCTTTACTTTCATAGTTCCTTGATAATGTGAGTAGTCACGAAAGCGCTTGGAATTTCTCTATTCTTTCAGAGTAGTTGTTTTGCATATATATATATATATTATATATATATATATATATATATATATATATATATATATATATATATATATATATATATATATATATATATATATATATATTATATATATATATACGCAATTCGAGTTACATATTAAATCAGAACTCAATTCACAAACGGCATTTTCTGTTGTATAGGTGTATGAAGCTGTAGTTTTTAAGTGTATAAAGTAGTGTTTTAGAGAGGTGGTGGGTGAGTTATAAGTTGGTCCACTTGTAAACAGTCCAGTCTGGTGTATGAAGTTGTGTTTTAGAGAGGTGGTGGGTGGGATATAAATTGGTCCACTTGTAAACAGTCCAGTCTGGTGTATAAAGTAGTGTTTTAGTGAGGTGGTGGGTGAGGTATAAGTTGGTCCACTTGTAAACAGTCCAGTCTGGTGTATGAAGTTGTGTTTTAGAGAGGTGGTGGGTGGGGTATAAGTTGGTCCACTTGTAAACAGTCCAGTCTGGTGTATGAAGTTGTGTTTTAGAGAGGTGGTGGGTGGGGTATAAGTTGGTCCACTTGTAAACAGTCCAGTCTGGTGCATAAAGTTGTGTTTTAGAGAGGTTGTGGGTGGGTGTATAAGTTGGTCCACTTGTAAACAGTTCAGTCTGGTGTATAGTGTTTTAGAGAGGTGGTGGATGGGGTATAAGTTGGTCCACTTGTAAACAGTTCAGTCTGGTGTATAGTGTTTTAGAGAGGTGGTGGGTGGGGGTATAAGTTGATCCACTTGTAAACAGTCCAGTCTGGTGTATAAAGTAGTGTTTTAGAGAGGTGGTGGGTGAGGTATAAGTTTGTCCACTTGTAAACAGTTCAGTTTGGTGTATAAAGTAGTGTTTTAGAGAGGTGGTGAGTGGGGGTATAAGTTGGTCCAGTTGTAAACAGTCCAGTCTGGTGCATAAAGTAGTGTTTTAGAGAGGTGGTGGGTGGGGTATAAATTGGTCCACTTGTAAACAGTCCAGTCTGGTGTATAAAGTAATGTTTTAGAGAGGTGGTGGGTGAGTATAAGTTGGTCCACTTGTAAACAGTTCAGTCTGGTGTATAAAGTAGTGTTTTAGAGAGTTGGTGGGTGAGGTATAAGTTGGTCCACTTGTAAACAGTTCAGTCTGATGTATAAAGTAGTGTTTTAGAGAGGTGGTGAGTGGGGGTATAAGTTGGTCCAGTTGTAAACAGTTCAGTCTGGTGTATAGTGTTTTAGAGAGGTGGTGTGTGGGGGTATAAGTTGATCCACTTGTAAACAGTCCAGTCTGGTGTATAAAGTAGTGTTTTAGAGAGGTGGTGGGTGAGGTATAAGTTGGTCCACTTGTAAACAGTACAGTCTGGTGCATAAAGTAGTGTTTTAGAGAGGTGGTGGGTGAGGTATAAGTTGGTCCACTTGTAAACAGTTCAGTCTGATGTATAAAGTAGTGTTTTAGAGAGGTGGTGAGTGGGGGTATAAGTTGGTCCAGTTGTAAACAGTCCAGTCTGGTGCATAAAGTAGTGTTTTAGAGAGGTGGTGGGTGGGGTATAAATTGGTCCACTTGTAAACAGTCCAGTCTGGTGCATAAAGTTGTGTTTTATAGAGGTGGTGGGTGAGGTATAAGTTGGTCCACTTGTAAACAGTTCAGTCTGGTGCATAAAGTTGTGTTTTAGAGAGGTGGTGGGTGGGGTATAAGTTGGTCCACTTGTAAATAGTTCAGTCTGGTGTATAGTGTTTTAGAGAGGTGGTGGATGGGGTATAAGTTGGTCCACTTGTAAACAGTTCAGTCTGGTGTATAGTGTTTTAGAGAGGTGGTGGGTGGGGGTATAAGTTGATCCACTTGTAAACAGTCCAGTCTGGTGTATAAAGTAGTGTTTTAGAGAGGTGGTGGGTGAGGTATAAGTTGGTCCACTTGTAAACAGTACAGTCTGGTGTATAAAGTAGTGTTTTAGAGAGGTGGTGGGTGAGGTATAAGTTGGTCCACTTGTAAACAGTACAGTCTGGTGTATAAAGTAGTGTTTTAGAGAGGTGGTGGGTGGGGTATAAGTTGGCCCACTTGTGAACAGTCCAGTCTGGTGTATAAAGTAGTGTTTTAGAGAGGTGGTGGGTGGGGTATAAGTTGGTCCACTTGTAAACAGTTCAGTCTGGTGTATAGTGTTTTAGAGAGGTGGTGGGTGGGAGTATAAGTTGATCCACTTGTAAACAGTCCAGTCTGGTGTATAAAGTAGTGTTTTAGAGAGGTGGTGGGTGAGGTATAAGTTGGTCCACTTGTAAACAGTCCAGTCTGGTGTATAAAGTAGTGTTTTAGAGAGGTGGTGGGTGAGGTATAAGTTGATCCACTTGTAAACACTCCAGTCTGGTGTGTAAAGTAGTGTTTTAGAGAGGTGGTGGGTGAGGTATAAGTTGGTCCACTTGTAAACAGTCCAGTCTGGTGTATAAAGTAGTGTTTTAGAGAGGTGGTGGGTGAGGTATAAGTTGATCCACTTGTAAACAGTCCAGTCTGGTGTATAAAGTAGTGTTTTAGAGAGGTGGTGGGTGAGGTATAAGTTGGTCCACTTGTAAACAGTTCAGTCTGGTGTATAAAGTAGTGTTTTAGAGAGGTGGTGGGTGAGGTATAAGTTGGTCCACTTGTAAACAGTTCAGTCTGGTGTATAAAGTAGTGTTTTAGAGAGGTGGTGGGTGATGTATAAGTTGGTCCACTTGTAAACAGTCCAGTCTGGTGTATAGTGTTTTAGAGAGGTGGTGGGTGGGGTATAAGTTGGTCCACTTGTAAACAGTCCAGTCTGGTGTATAAAGTAGTGTTTTAGAGAGGTGGTGGGTGAGGTATAAGTTGGTCCACTTGTAAACAGTCAGTCTGGTGTATAGTGTTTTAGTGAGGTGGTGGGTGAGGTATAAGTTGGTCCACTTGTAAACAGTCAGTCTGGTGTATAAAGTAGTGTTTTAGAGAGGTGGTGGGTGAGGTATAAGTTGGTCCACTTGTAAACAGTCTGGTGAATAAAGTAGTGTTTTAGAGAGGTGGTGGGTGAGGTATAAGTTGGTCCACTTGTAAACAGTCCAGTCTGGTGTATAAAGTAGTGTTTTAGTGAGGTGGTGGGTGAGGTATAAGTTGGTCCACTTGTAAACAGTCCAGTCTGGTGTATAAAGTAGTGTTTTAGAGAGGTGGTGGGTGAGGTATAAGTTGGTCCACTTGTAAACAGTCCAGTCTGGTGTATAAAGTAGTGTTTTAGAGAGGTGGTGGGTGGGGTATAAGTTGGTCCACTTGTAAACAGTCCAGTCTGGTGTATAAAGTAGTGTTTTAGAGAGGTGGTGGGTGAGGTATAAGTTGGTCCACTTGTAAACAGTCCAGTCTGGTGTATAAGGTAGTGTTTTAGAGAGGTGGTGGGTGAGGTATAAGTTGGTCCACTTGTAAACACTCCAGTCTGGTGTATAAAGTAGTGTTTTAGAGAGGTGGTGGGTGAGGTATAAGTTGGTCCACTTGTAAACAGTCCAGTCTGGTGTATAAAGTAGTGTTTTAGAGAGGTGGTGGGTGAGGTATAAGTTGGTCCACTTGTAAACAGTCCAGTCTGGTGTATAAAGTTGTGTTTTAGAGAGGTGTTGGGTGGGGTATAAGTTGGTCCACTTGTAAATAGACAGTCTGGTGTATAAAGTAGTGTTTTAGTGAGGTGGTGGGTGGGGTATAAGTTGGTCCACTTGTAAACAGTCCAGTCTGGTGTATAAAGTAGTGTTTTAGTGAGGTGGTGGGTGATGTATAAGTTGGTCCACTTGTAAACAGTCCAGTCTGGTGTATGAAGTTGTGTTTTAGAGAGGTGGTGGGTGGGGTATAAGTTGGTCCACTTGTAAACAGTCCAGTCTGGTGCATAAAGTTGTGTTTTAGGGAGGTTGTGGGTGGGTGTATAAGTTGGTCCACTTGTAAACAGTTCAGTCTGGTGTATAGTGTTTTAGAGAGGTGGTGGATGGGGTATAAGTTGGTCCACTTGCAAACAGTTCAGTCTGGTGTATAGTGTTTTAGAGAGGTGGTGGGTGGGGGTATAAGTTGATCCACTTGTAAACAGTCCAGTCTGGTGTATAAAGTAGTGTTTTAGAGAGGTGGTGGGTGAGGTATAAGTTTGTCCACTTGTAAACAGTTCAGTTTGGTGTATAAAGTAGTGTTTTAGAGAGGTGGTGAGTGGGGGTATAAGTTGGTCCAGTTGTAAACAGTCCAGTCTGGTGCATAAAGTAGTGTTTTAGAGAGGTGGTGGGTGGGGTATAAATTGGTCCACTTGTAAACAGTCCAGTCTGGTGTATAAAGTAATGTTTTAGAGAGGTGGTGGGTGAGTATAAGTTGGTCCACTTGTAAACAGTTCAGTCTGGTGTATAAAGTAGTGTTTTAGAGAGTTGGTGGGTGAGGTATAAGTTGGTCCACTTGTAAACAGTTCAGTCTGATGTATAAAGTAGTGTTTTAGAGAGGTGGTGAGTGGGGGTATAAGTTGGTCCAGTTGTAAACAGTTCAGTCTGGTGTATAGTGTTTTAGAGAGGTGGTGTGTGGGGGTATAAGTTGATCCACTTGTAAACAGTCCAGTCTGGTGTATAAAGTAGTGTTTTAGAGAGGTGGTGGGTGAGGTATAAGTTGGTCCACTTGTAAACAGTTCAGTCTGATGTATAAAGTAGTGTTTTAGAGAGGTGGTGAGTGGGGGTATAAGTTGGTCCAGTTGTAAACAGTCCAGTCTGGTGCATAAAGTAGTGTTTTAGAGAGGTGGTGGGTGGGGTATAAATTGGTCCACTTGTAAACAGTCCAGTCTGGTGCATAAAGTTGTGTTTTATAGAGGTGGTGGGTGAGGTATAAGTTGGTCCACTTGTAAACAGTTCAGTCTGGTGCATAAAGTTGTGTTTTAGAGAGGTGGTGGGTGGGGTATAAGTTGGTCCACTTGTAAATAGTTCAGTCTGGTGTATAGTGTTTTAGAGAGGTGGTGGATGGGGTATAAGTTGGTCCACTTGTAAACAGTTCAGTCTGGTGTATAGTGTTTTAGAGAGGTGGTGGGTGGGGGTATAAGTTGATCCACTTGTAAACAGTCCAGTCTGGTGTATAAAGTAGTGTTTTAGAGAGGTGGTGGGTGAGGTATAAGTTGGTCCACTTGTAAACAGTACAGTCTGGTGTATAAAGTAGTGTTTTAGAGAGGTGGTGGGTGGGGTATAAGTTGGCCCACTTGTAAACAGTCCAGTCTGGTGTATAAAGTAGTGTTTTAGAGAGGTGGTGGGTGGGGTATAAGTTGGTCCACTTGTAAACAGTTCAGTCTGGTGTATAGTGTTTTAGAGAGGTGGTGGGTGGGAGTATAAGTTGATCCACTTGTAAACAGTCCAGTCTGGTGTATAAAGTAGTGTTTTAGAGAGGTGGTGGGTGAGGTATAAGTTGGTCCACTTGTAAACAGTCCAGTCTGGTGTATAAAGTAGTGTTTTAGAGAGGTGGTGGGTGAGGTATAAGTTGATCCACTTGTAAACACTCCAGTCTGGTGTGTAAAGTAGTGTTTTAGAGAGGTGGTGGGTGAGGTATAAGTTGGTCCACTTGTAAACAGTCCAGTCTGGTGTATAAAGTAGTGTTTTAGAGAGGTGGTGGGTGAGGTATAAGTTGATCCACTTGTAAACAGTCCAGTCTGGTGTATAAAGTAGTGTTTTAGAGAGGTGGTGGGTGAGGTATAAGTTGGTCCACTTGTAAATAGTTCAGTCTGGTGTATAAAGTAGTGTTTTAGAGAGGTGGTGGGTGAGGTATAAGTTGGTCCACTTGTAAACAGTTCAGTCTGGTGTATAAAGTAGTGTTTTAGAGAGGTGGTGGGTGATGTATAAGTTGGTCCACTTGTAAACAGTCCAGTCTGGTGTATAGTGTTTTAGAGAGGTGGTGGGTGGGGTATAAGTTGGTCCACTTGTAAACAGTCCAGTCTGGTGTATAAAGTAGTGTTTTAGAGAGGTGGTGGGTGAGGTATAAGTTGGTCCACTTGTAAACAGTCAGTCTGGTGTATAAAGTAGTGTTTTAGAGAGTTGGTGGGTGAGGTATAAGTTGGTCCACTTGTAAACAGTTCAGTCTGATGTATAAAGTAGTGTTTTAGACAGGTGGTGAGTGGGGGTATAAGTTGGTCCAGTTGTAAACAGTTCAGTCTGGTGTATAGTGTTTTAGAGAGGTGGTGTGTGGGGGTATAAGTTGATCCACTTGTAAACAGTCCAGTCTGGTGTATAAAGTAGTGTTTTAGAGAGGTGGTGGGTGAGGTATAAGTTGGTCCACTTGTAAACAGTACAGTCTGGTGCATAAAGTAGTGTTTTAGAGAGGTGGTGGGTGAGGTATAAGTTGGTCCACTTGTAAACAGTTCAGTCTGATGTATAAAGTAGTGTTTTAGAGAGGTGGTGAGTGGGGGTATAAGTTGGTCCAGTTGTAAACAGTCCAGTCTGGTGCATAAAGTAGTGTTTTAGAGAGGTGGTTGGTGGGGTATAAATTGGTCCACTTGTAAACAGTCCAGTCTGTTGCATAAAGTTGTGTTTTATAGAGGTGGTGGGTGAGGTATAAGTTGGTCCACTTGTAAACAGTTCAGTCTGGTGCATAAAGTTGTGTTTTAGAGAGGTGGTGGGTGGGGTATAAGTTGGTCCACTTGTAAATAGTTCAGTCTGGTGTATAGTGTTTTAGAGAGGTGGTGGATGGGGTATAAGTTGGTCCACTTGTAAACAGTTCAGTCTGGTGTATAGTGTTTTAGAGAGGTGGTGGGTGGGGGTATAAGTTGATCCACTTGTAAACAGTCCAGTCTGGTGTATAAAGTAGTGTTTTAGAGAGGTGGTGGGTGAGGTATAAGTTGGTCCACTTGTAAACAGTACAGTCTGGTGTATAAAGTAGTGTTTTAGAGAGGTGGTGGGTGGGGTATAAGTTGGCCCACTTGTGAACAGTCCAGTCTGGTGTATAAAGTAGTGTTTTAGAGAGGTGGTGGGTGGGGTATAAGTTGGTCCACTTGTAAACAGTTCAGTCTGGTGTATAGTGTTTTAGAGAGGTGGTGGGTGGGAGTATAAGTTGATCCACTTGTAAACAGTCCAGTCTGGTGTATAAAGTAGTGTTTTAGAGAGGTGGTGGGTGAGGTATAAGTTGGTCCACTTGTAAACAGTCCAGTCTGGTGTATAAAGTAGTGTTTTAGAGAGGTGGTGGGTGAGGTATAAGTTGATCCACTTGTAAACACTCCAGTCTGGTGTGTAAAGTAGTGTTTTAGAGAGGTGGTGGGTGAGGTATAAGTTGGTCCACTTGTAAACAGTCCAGTCTGGTGTATAAAGTAGTGTTTTAGAGAGGTGGTGGGTGAGGTATAAGTTGATCCACTTGTAAACAGTCCAGTCTGGTGTATAAAGTAGTGTTTTAGAGAGGTGGTGGGTGAGGTATAAGTTGGTCCACTTGTAAACAGTTCAGTCTGGTGTATAAAGTAGTGTTTTAGAGAGGTGGTGGGTGAGGTATAAGTTGGTCCACTTGTAAACAGTTCAGTCTGGTGTATAAAGTAGTGTTTTAGAGAGGTGGTGGGTGATGTATAAGTTGGTCCACTTGTAAACAGTCCAGTCTGGTGTATAGTGTTTTAGAGAGGTGGTGGGTGGGGTATAAGTTGGTCCACTTGTAAACAGTCCAGTCTGGTGTATAAAGTAGTGTTTTAGAGAGGTGGTGGGTGAGGTATAAGTTGGTCCACTTGTAAACAGTCAGTCTGGTGTATAGTGTTTTAGTGAGGTGGTGGGTGAGGTATAAGTTGGTCCACTTGTAAACAGTCAGTCTGGTGTATAAAGTAGTGTTTTAGAGAGGTGGTGGGTGAGGTATAAGTTGGTCCACTTGTAAACAGTCTGGTGAATAAAGTAGTGTTTTAGAGAGGTGGTGGGTGAGGTATAAGTTGGTCCACTTGTAAACAGTCCAGTCTGGTGTATAAAGTAGTGTTTTAGTGAGGTGGTGGGTGAGGTATAAGTTGGTCCACTTGTAAACAGTCCAGTCTGGTGTATAAAGAAGTGTTTTAGAGAGGTGGTGGGTGAGGTATAAGTTGGTCCACTTGTAAACAGTCCAGTCTGGTGTATAAAGTAGTGTTTTAGAGAGGTGGTGGGTGGGGTATAAGTTGGTCCACTTGTAAACAGTCCAGTCTGGTGTATAAAGTAGTGTTTTAGAGAGGTGGTGGGTGAGGTATAAGTTGGTCCACTTGTAAACAGTCCAGTCTGGTGTATAAGGTAGTGTTTTAGAGAGGTGGTGGGTGAGGTATAAGTTGGTCCACTTGTAAACACTCCAGTCTGGTGTATAAAGTAGTGTTTTAGAGAGGTGGTGGGTGAGGTATAAGTTGGTCCACTTGCAAACAGTCCAGTCTGGTGTATAAAGTAGTGTTTTAGAGAGGTGGTGGGTGAGGTATAAGTTGGTCCACTTGTAAACAGTCCAGTCTGGTGTATAAAGTTGTGTTTTAGAGAGGTGGTGGGTGGGGTATAAGTTGGTCCACTTGTAAATAGACAGTCTGGTGTATAAAGTAGTGCTTTAGTGAGGTGGTGGGTGGGGTATAAGTTGGTCCACTTGTAAACAGTCCAGTCTGGTGTATAAAGTAGTGTTTTAGTGAGGTGGTGGGTGATGTATAAGTTGGTCCACTTGTAAACAGTCCAGTCTGGTGTATGAAGTTGTGTTTTAGAGAGGTGGTGGGTGGGGTATAAGTTGGTCCACTTGTAAACAGTCCAGTCTGGTGCATAAAGTTGTGTTTTAGAGAGGTTGTGGGTGGGTGTATAAGTTGGTCCACTTGTAAACAGTTCAGTCTGGTGTATAGTGTTTTAGAGAGGTGGTGGATGGGGTATAAGTTGGTCCACTTGTAAACAGTTCAGTCTGGTGTATAGTGTTTTAGAGAGGTGGTGGGTGGGGGTATAAGTTGATCCACTTGTAAACAGTCCAGTCTGGTGTATAAAGTAGTGTTTTAGAGAGGTGGTGGGTGAGGTATAAGTTTGTCCACTTGTAAACAGTTCAGTTTGGTGTATAAAGTAGTGTTTTAGAGAGGTGGTGAGTGGGGGTATAAGTTGGTCCAGTTGTAAACAGTCCAGTCTGGTGCATAAAGTAGTGTTTTAGAGAGGTGGTGGGTGGGGTATTAATTGGTCCACTTGTAAACAGTCCAGTCTGGTGTATAAAGTAATGTTTTAGAGAGGTGGTGGGTGAGTATAAGTTGGTCCACTTGTAAACAGTTCAGTCTGGTGTATAAAGTAGTGTTTTAGAGAGTTGGTGGGTGAGGTATAAGTTGGTCCACTTGTAAACAGTTCAGTCTGATGTATTAAGTAGTGTTTTAGAGAGGTGGTGAGTGGGGGTATAAGTTGGTCCAGTTGTAAACAGTTCAGTCTGGTGTATAGTGTTTTAGAGAGGTGGTGTGTGGGGGTATAAGTTGATCCACTTGTAAACAGTCCAGTCTGGTGTATAAAGTAGTGTTTTAGAGAGGTGGTGGGTGAGGTATAAGTTGGTCCACTTGTAAACAGTTCAGTCTGATGTATAAAGTAGTGTTTTAGAGAGGTGGTGAGTGGGGGTATAAGTTGGTCCAGTTGTAAACAGTCCAGTCTGGTGCATAAAGTAGTGTTTTAGAGAGGTGGTGGGTGGGGTATAAATTGGTCCACTTGTAAACAGTCCAGTCTGGTGCATAAAGTTGTGTTTTATAGAGGTGGTGGGTGAGGTATAAGTTGGTCCACTTGTAAACAGTTCAGTCTGGTGCATAAAGTTGTGTTTTAGAGAGGTGGTGGGTGGGGTATAAGTTGGTCCACTTGTAAATAGTTCAGTCTGGTGTATAGTGTTTTAGAGAGGTGGTGGATGGGGTATAAGTTGGTCCACTTGTAAACAGTTCAGTCTGGTGTATAGTGTTTTAGAGAGGTGGTGGGTGGGGGTATAAGTTGATCCACTTGTAAACAGTCCAGTCTGGTGTATAAAGTAGTGTTTTAGAGAGGTGGTGGGTGAGGTATAAGTTGGTCCACTTGTAAACAGTACAGTCTGGTGTATAAAGTAGTGTTTTAGAGAGGTGGTGGGTGGGGTATAAGTTGGCCCACTTGTAAACAGTCCAGTCTGGTGTATAAAGTAGTGTTTTAGAGAGGTGGTGGGTGGGGTATAAGTTGGTCCACTTGTAAACAGTTCAGTCTGGTGTATAGTGTTTTAGAGAGGTGGTGGGTGGGAGTATAAGTTGATCCACTTGTAAACAGTCCAGTCTGGTGTATAAAGTAGTGTTTTAGAGAGGTGGTGGGTGAGGTATAAGTTGGTCCACTTGTAAACAGTCCAGTCTGGTGTATAAAGTAGTGTTTTAGAGAGGTGGTGGGTGAGGTATAAGTTGATCCACTTGTAAACACTCCAGTCTGGTGTGTAAAGTAGTGTTTTAGAGAGGTGGTGGGTGAGGTATAAGTTGGTCCACTTGTAAACAGTCCAGTCTGGTGTATAAAGTAGTGTTTTAGAGAGGTGGTGGGTGAGGTATAAGTTGATCCACTTGTAAACAGTCCAGTCTGGTGTATAAAGTAGTGTTTTAGAGAGGTGGTGGGTGAGGTATAAGTTGGTCCACTTGTAAACAGTTCAGTCTGGTGTATAAAGTAGTGTTTTAGAGAGGTGGTGGGTGAGGTATAAGTTGGTCCACTTGTAAACAGTTCAGTCTGGTGTATAAAGTAGTGTTTTAGAGAGGTGGTGGGTGATGTATAAGTTGGTCCACTTGTAAACAGTCCAGTCTGGTGTATAGTGTTTTAGAGAGGTGGTGGGTGGGGTATAAGTTGGTCCACTTGTAAACAGTCCAGTCTGGTGTATAAAGTAGTGTTTTAGAGAGGTGGTGGGTGAGGTATAAGTTGGTCCACTTGTAAACAGTCAGTCTGGTGTATAGTGTTTTAGTGAGGTGGTGGGTGAGGTATAAGTTGGTCCACTTGTAAGCAGTCAGTCTGGTGTATAAAGTAGTGTTTTAGAGAGGTGGTGGGTGAGGTATAAGTTGGTTCACTTGTAAACAGTCTCGTGAATAAAGTAGTGTTTTAGAGAGGTGGTGGGTGAGGTATAAGTTGGTCCACTTGTAAACAGTCCAGTCTGGTGTATAAAGTAGTGTTTTAGTGAGGTGGTGGGTGAGGTATAAGTTGGTCCACTTGTAAACAGTCCAGTCTGGTGTATAAAGTAGTGTTTTAGAGAGGTGGTGGGAGAGGTATAAGTTGGTCCACTTGTAAACAGTCCAGTCTGGTGTATAAAGTAGTGTTTTAGAGAGGTGGTGGGTGGGGTATAAGTTGGTCCACTTGTAAACAGTCCAGTCTGGTGTATAAAGTAGTGTTTTAGAGAGGTGGTGGGTGAGGTATAAGTTGGTCCACTTGTAAACAGTCCAGTCTGGTGTATAAGGTAGTGTTTTAGAGAGGTGGTGGGTGAGGTATAAGTTGGTCCACTTGTAAACACTCCAGTCTGGTGTATAAAGTAGTGTTTTAGAGAGGTGGTGGGTGAGGTATAAGTTGGTCCACTTGTAAACAGTCCAGTCTGGTGTATAAAGTAGTGTTTTAGAGAGGTGGTGGGTGAGGTATAAGTTGGTCCACTTGTAAACAGTCCAGTCTGGTGTATAAAGTTGTGTTTTAGAGAGGTGGTGGGTGGGGTATAAGTTGGTCCACTTGTAAATAGACAGTCTGGTGTATAAAGTAGTGTTTTAGTGAGGTGGTGGGTGGGGTATAAGTTGGTCCACTTGTAAACAGTCCAGTCTGGTGTATAAAGTAGTGTTTTAGTGAGGTGGTGGGTGATGTATAAGTTGGTCCACTTGTAAACAGTCCAGTCTGGTGTATAAAGTAGTGTTTTAGTGAGGTGGTGGGTGGGGTATAAGTTGGTCCACTTGTAAACAGTCCAGTCTGGTGTATAAAGTAGTGTTTTAGAGAGGTGGTGGGTGGGGTATAAGTTGGTCCACTTGTAAACAGTCCAGTCTGGTGTATAAAGTAGTGTTTTAGAGAGGTAGTGGGTGAGGTATAAGTTGGTCCACTTGTAAACAGTCAGTCTGGTGTATAGTGTTTTAGTGAGGTGGTGGGTGAGGTATAAGTTGGTCCACTTGTAAACAGTCAGTCTGGTGTATAGTGTTTTAGAGAGGTGGTGGGTGAGGTATAAGTTGGTCCACTTGTAAACAGTCCAGTCTGGTGTATAAAGTAGTGTTTTAGAGAGGTGGTGGGTGAGGTATAAGTTGGTCCACTTGTAAACAGTCCAGTCTGGTGTATAAAGTAGTGTTTTAGAGAGGTGGTGGGTGAGGTATAAGTTGGTCCACTTGTAAACAGTCCAGTCTGGTGTATAAAGTAGTGTTTTAGAGAGGTGGTGGGTGAGGTATAAGTTGGTCCACTTGTAAACAGTCCAGTCTGGTGTATAAAGTAGTGTTTTAGTGAGGTGGTGGGTGAGGTATAAGTTGGTCCACTTGTAAACAGTCCAGTCTGGTGTATAAAGTAGTGTTTTAGTGAGGTGGTGGGTGATGTATAAGTTGGTCCACTTGTAAACAGTCCAGTCTGGTGTGTAAAGTAGTGTTTTAGAGAGGTGGTGGGTGGGGTATAAGTTGGTCCACTTGTAAACAGTCCAGTCTGGTGTATAAAGTAGTGTTTTAGAGAGGTGGTGGGTGAGGTATAAGTTGGTCCACTTGTAAACAGTCCAGTCTGGTGTATAAAGTAGTGTTTTAGAGAGGTGGTGGGTGAGGTATAAGTTGGTCCACTTGTAAACAGTCCAGTCTGGTGTATAAAGTAGTGTTTTAGAGAGGTGGTGGGTGAGGTATAAGTTGGTCCACTTGTAAACAGTCCAGTCTGGTGTATAAAGTAGTGTTTTAGTGAGGTGGTGGGTGAGGTATAAGTTGGTCCACTTGTAAACAGTCCAGTCTGGTGTATAAAGTAGTGTTTTAGTGAGGTGGTGGGTGATGTATAAGTTGGTCCACTTGTAAACAGTCCAGTCTGGTGTATAAAGTAGTGTTTTAGAGAGGTGGTGGGTGGGGTATAAGTTGGTCCACTTGTAAACAGTCCAGTCTGGTGTATAAAGTAGTGTTTTAGAGAGGTGGTGGGTGAGGTATAAGTTGGTCCACTTGTAAACAGTCCAGTCTGGTGTATAAAGTAGTGTTTTAGTGAGGTGGTGGGTGATGTATAAGTTGGTCCACTTGTAAACAGTCCAGTCTGGTCTATAAAGTAGTGTTTTAGAGAGGTGGTGGGTGGGGTATAAGTTGGTCCACTTGTAAACAGTCCAGTCTGGTGTATAAAGTAGTGTTTTAGAGAGGTGGTGGGTGGGGTATAAGTTGGTCCACTTGTAAACAGTCCAGTCTGGTGTATAAAGTAGTGTTTTAGAGAGGTGGTGGGTGAGGTATAAGTTGGTCCACTTGTAAACAGTCCTGTCTGGTGTATAAAGTAGTGTTTTAGAGAGGTGGTGGGTGAGGTATAAGTTGGTCCACTTGTAAACAGTCCAGTCTGGTGTATAAAGTAGTGTTTTAGAGAGGTGGTGGGTGAGGTATAAGTTGGTCCACTTGTAAACAGTTCAGTCTGGTGCATAAAGTTGTGTTTTAGAGAGGTGGTGGGTGGGGTATAAGTTGGTCCACTTGTAAACAGTCCAGTCTGGTGTATAAAGTAGTGTTTTAGAGAGGTGGTGGGTGGGGTATAAGTTGGTCCACTTGTAAGCAGTCCAGTCTGGTGTATAAAGTAGTGTTTTAGAGAGGTGGTGGGTGGGGTATAAGTTGGTCCACTTGTAAACAGTCCAGTCTGGTGTATAAAGTAGTGTTTTAGAGAGGTGGTGGGTGAGGTATAAGTTGGTCCACTTGTAAACAGTCCAGTCTGGTGTATAAAGTAGTGTTTTAGAGAGGTGGTTGGTGGGGTATAAGTTGGTCCACTTGTAAACAGTTCAGTCTGGTGTATAAAGTAGTGTTTTAGTGAGGTGGTGGGTGATGTATAAGTTGGTCCACTTGTAAACAGTCCAGTCTGGTGTATAAAGTAGTGTTTTAGAGAGGTGGTGGGTGGGGTATAAGTTGGTCCGCTTGTAAACAGTCCAGTCTGGTGTTGCCTCTCTGACACCTCTATATTTGCTCACCTCCCCCACACACACACACATATTTTACAAAGCTTTTAACCGCTCGCTTGTATTTCACAGTCTGTGAAGAAATTTTTCTCTTACTTTTCTTCTCTTTCTTCTTTTTTCCTATGGGTTTTTGCATCTTTTGTTGTTCCTTCTTTTTTTCCCCCTGTCTCTTTTGCTTTTTTTGTTTTCTGCCCCTTTTTATTCTCTTTTTTTCTTCTCCTTTTTCACATCTGCTTTTTCTTCAGCTTCTTTTTTTTTCTTTTTATTCTGCCTGTTTTCATGGTCTTCTGTTTCTTCTGCCGCTCCTTTTCATCTCCGTTTTCTTCAACTTATTCTCTAGTACTTGTTCATGTTCTTTTTCTCTTCCATTTTCGTTCTTTATTATTCACATTCTAATTCTCTGTCCTCCTCTATATCCTTCTCTTTTTCTTCTTAATCCCCCTCTTTAATTATTATTAGTAGCATTAACAATGGCGTTATCCCATTCCTGCTTTCTAACACACTGCTCGTTGCCCACCAATGTAGAACCCAAAGAAGAAAACACATCCACCATCACTCAGGCCATAGCTGTCTTTACAAGAGTGCCAAAACAAGAAACTGCAACATTTCCACCTGAATATCGAAGTGCGGATACCGTACTTCAACTCAAGGAAAACGTCGTAACATCTATTTCGATATTCTGAAGAAACACCTTACTATGCTCTACAAGTTTGGTAGACACAGACTGACTGATGTAGACAGAGCCTTGGTTACAAGTACTTCTGACAGTTTGGTAGACACACAGACTGATATTGCAGTAGTCAGACTTAGCCTTGGTTACAAGTACTTCTGACAGTTTGGCAGACATACAGACTGATACTGTAGTAGTCAGACTTAGCCTTGGTTACAAGTACTTCTGACAGTTTGGTAGACACACAGACTGATACTGTAGTAGTCAGACTTAGCCTTGGTTACCAGCACTTGTGGTAGTTTGACATAAACACAGACTGATACTGTAGTAGTCAGACTTAGCCTTGGTTACAAGTACTTCTGACAGTTTGGTAGACACACAGACTGATACTGTAGTAGTCAGACTTAGCCTTGGTTACAAGTACTTCTGACAGTTTGGTAGACACAAAGACTGATATTGCAGTAGTCAGACTTAGCCTTGGTTACAAGTACTTCTGACAGTTTGGCAGACATACAGACTGATATTGCAGTAGTCAGACTTAGCCTTGGTTACAAATACTTCTGACAATTGGCAGACATACAGACGACCATCAAACTAAATGTACAATATATAATTCGACTTAGGATGACTTTCTTCAATACTCTGTTCTTCAGTGTCCACTTACGGAGGAATATATAGTACAATAACCTATGTGATGTATCAAGAACTTTTTTACTGAGAAACTATAAGAAGTTCGTAAGATATATTGTATATTTGCTTTTACCATGGAGCTGCATCCATCAATATATATAAATGAGAAGCCAGTATATGGACAGGGGCCAGAATGAACTGAAATATTTTAAAACTCATTAAATGAATGAAATCATACAGAGAAGAGACTATCAGGTGATGTAATAACAAACTGACCAAACTGACGATATACAGAATATACACCGGCTTCCATAAATGTTAAAAAAATATACAGAAATATACTACATACAAATTTACAACGATATTATGCAGTATACACAAGCATACATGGAAGACAGAAATATACCGAATAATTACATAGTACAATTATATGTAAACAACACACACCAGGCTCTGGTGGCCTGGTGGTTAACGCTCTGGCTTCACACGGTGAGGGCCTGGGTTCGATTCCCAGCCAGAGTAGACACATTGGACGTGTTT
>NC_091388.1:7595852-7620852 GCF_038502225.1 Cherax quadricarinatus | reverse complement strand
CTGTTGTCTTCCTCCTGATGTGGCTATACAACAGTTTCGGGTCAGTCTTGATTCTCGATGCTATGTCATTTTCATACTGTCGCTGGGCCTCCCTCCTTACCTGTGCGTACTCATTCCTGGCTCTGCGACTGATCTCCCTATTTTCGTGTGTTCTCTGCCTTCTGTACTTTTTCCATTCTCTATTGCACTTTGTTTTTGCCTCCTTACACCGTCGGGTAAACCAGGGGCTTGTTCTGGTCTTCCCGTTGTTACTGTTGCCCTTGGGAATGAACCTTTCCACTGCCTCCTTGCATTTTGTTGCTACATATTCCATCATTTCATTTACTGGTTTTCCTGCCAGTTCTCTGTCCCACTGGACCTCCCGCAGGAAGTTCTTCAACCCTATGTAGTCCCCTCTTTTATAGTCAGGCTTTTCCCATTCTACTCCTGTTATTCTCTCCACTTGCAGCTCTACTATGTATTCAAAGCACAGAACCACGTGGTCGCTAGCTCCTAGGGGACTCTCATACTTGATGTCCTCAATGTCTGAGCTGCCCAGGGTGAACACAAGGTCCAATCTTGCTGGTTCATCCTCCCCTCTCACTCTGGTAGTGTCCTTAACATGTTGGTGCATGAGGTTTTCCAGCACCACGTCCAACATCCTGGCTCTCCATGTTTCGGGACCCCCATGTGGCTCCAGGTTTTCCCAGTCAATCTCCCTGTGGTTGAAATCCCCCATAACCAGCAACTTTGCTCTGCTGGAGTGAGCTCTTCTTGCCACCTCAGCAAGTGTGTCCACCATTGCTCTGTTGCTCTCTTCATATTCCTCTCTTGGCCTCCTGCAGTTCTGTGGTGGATTATACATCACTGCAATGACCACTTTGTGTTCCCCAGACTGAAGTGTACCTGCTATGTAGTCTCTTTCTCCCGTCTCATCTATTCCTTCCATTTTCTCGAATTTCCATCTGTTTTTTACGAGCAGAGCAACCCCACCTCCCCCCCTACCCCTTCTATCTTTCCTCATGATCTGGTATCCTGGTGGGAAGATTGCATCTGTTATTGTCTCCATGAGTTTTGTTTCTGTAACTGCTATGATGTCTGGGGACTTCTCATCATTGATTCTTTCTTGCCATTCCTCATGTTTATTCGTTAATCCATCTGCATTTGTGTACCAAACCTTCAACTTCTGTTCTAATACTGTAACTGTGGTGGGGTAGAAACAGAGGATCGGTGTGTGATAGTTGGTTTGGAATGTTCAGTTGCCTTGGGGGTGTCATGGCTGGAGTCCTTCTGCAGGTGTTTCTGAGGTGCCTTGTCCTTCCATTTGATCCTGGGTTATTCTGCTCTCCTTTTTCATTTCCTCCCATTTCTCCTTCCGTTTTGAACTCTCTCTTTCATTGTCTTCCTTTCGTCCTGTGTTCTGTCTCGATCAGGTACACTCCGGAACTCCTGCTTGCCTCTCAGCCGTGCTTTCTCCTGCAGGTGTGTATGTGTGTGTGTGTGTGTGTGTGTGTGTGTGTGTGTGTGTGTGTGTGTGTGTGTGTGTGTGTGTGTGTGTGTGGTGTGTGGGTGTGTTCTGTGTGGTGTGTGGTGTGTGGTGTGTTCTGTGTTGTGTGTGTTGTGTGTGTTGTGTGTGTTGAGGTGTGTTGTGTGTGTGTGTGTGTGTGTGTACTCACTATTTGTACTCACCTATTTGTGGTTGCAGGGTCGAGTCACAGCTCCTGGCCCCGCACTCTTCGCTGATTGCTACTAGGTCCTCTCTCCCTGCCCATGAGCTCTCATACCTGCCTTAAAACTATGTATGGTTCCCGCCTCCACTACGTCACTTTCTAGGCTATTCCGCCTGACTCTCTATGACTGAAGAAATACTTCCTAACATCCCTTTGATTCATCTGAGTCTTCAACTTCCAATTGTGACCTCTTGTGTCTGTGTCCCTTCTCGGAAACCCGTCTTTGTCCACCTTGTCTATTCCGCGCAGTATTTTATATGTCGTTATCATGTCTCCCTGACCTTCCTGTCCTCCAGTGTTGTCAGGCCGATTTGTGTGTGTGTGTGTGTGTGTGTGTGTGTGTGTGTGTGTGTGTGTTGTGTGTGTGTGTGTGGTGTGGTGTGTAGTGTGTGTGTGTGTGTGTGTGTGTGTGTGTGATGTGTGTGTGTGTGTGTGTGTGTGTGTGTGTGTGTTATTGTGTGTGTTGTGTGTTTGAATGTGTGAGTTTTGTGTGTGTTGAGTGTGTTGTGTGTGTGTGTGTGTGTATGTGTGTGTGTGTGTGTGTGTGTGTGTGTGTGTGTGTGTGTGTGTGTGTGTGTGTGTGTTTATGGATCAGAATCAGTTGGAATCATACTGCCATTGTTCACATAATAATAAGTGTACCTGGGTGTTAGTAAACTGTCGTGCTCTGAGAGTAGCATACCCTTCACTAACAGATACTATGTACCTTAGACTTAGGTAAAGGAATACAAAATCAGAGGAGAAGGTGGGGAGTGGAGTTCAAGGAAGGGATTTGGGGTGATGAGAGATAATATCCTGGAGTATACCTGGAGAGATTTCCCAAGGTAACAACCTCGGGCCCCGGTCTGTGACGGCCTCAGGAGTAAATCAGGGCCTAAATCAACCCAGGCTGTTACTCTGGCCGGACGCAACCCAAACGTGGAAACCCAAAAGGGCCCGGCTGGTTAGGTACTGACTTTATGTGCCTCTTCAGTGCCTGCTTGCAGACAGCCAGGGTCTAGAGGCAGCCAGGGGTCTAGAGGGACAGCCAGGGGTCTAGGGGACACCCAGGTCTAGAGGACAGCCAGGGGCCCCTAAAAGGATCCGGGGGTCTAAGGACAGCCAAGAGGTATAGGGACAGCCAGGGTCTAAAAGACGCCAGGGTCTAGAGGGACAGCCAGGGTCTAGAGGACAGCCCGGGTCTGGGGACAGCCAGGGGTCTAGGGGACAGCCAGGAGTCAGAGGACACCCAGGGGCAAAGAAGAACAGCAAGGGTCTAGGGGAAGGGGGTCAAGAACAGCCAGGGTCTAGGGACAGCCAGGGGTCTAGAGGAAGCCAAGGGTCTAGAGGGGCCGGGGGATCTAAGGACAGCCAGGGATCTAGAGGACAGCCAGGGATCTAGAGGACAGCCAGGTCTACAGGACAGCCGGGGGGTCTGGGGGACAGCCGGGGATCTAGAGGACAGCCGGGGATCTAGAGGACAGCCGGGGATCTAGAGGGACAGCCAGGGGTCTAGAGGACGCCAGGGTCTAGAGAACAGGGATCTAGAGGCAGCCAGGGTCTAGAGGACAGCCGGGGGTCTAAAAGGACAGCCGGGGGTCTAAGAGGACAGCCAGGGTCAGAGGACAGCCAGGGATCTAGAGGACAGCCAGGGGTCTAGGAGGACAGCCAGGGCAGAGGACAGCCAGGGATCTAAAAGGACAGCCAGGGTCTAGAGGACAGCCAGGATCTAGGACAGCCAGGGGTCTGAGGACAGCCAGGGTCTAGAGGACAGCCAGGGATCTAGAGGAAAAGCCAGGGTCTAGGGGACAACCGGGGGTCTAGAGGACAGCCAGGGATCTAAGAGGACAGCCAGGGGTCTAGAGGACAGCCAGGGATCTAGAGGACAGCCAGGGGTCTAGAGGACAGCCGGGGGTCTAAAAGGCAGCCAGGGATCTAGAGGACAGAAAGGGTCTAAGGACAGCCAGGATCTAGAGGACAGCCAGGGATCTAAAAGGACAGCCAGGGGTCTAGAGGGACAGCCAGGGGTCAAGAGGACAAGCCAGGGATCTAGGGGGACAGCCGGGGATCTAGAGGACAGCCAGGGTCTGGGACAGCCAGGGTCTAGAGGACAGCCAGATCTGAGGACAGCCAGGATCAGAGGACAGCCAGGATCTAGAGGACAGCCAGGGATCTAGAGGACAGCCAGGGGTCTAGAGGACAGCCAGGGTCTAGGAGGCAGAGGTCTAGAGGACCAGGGGTCTAGAGGCCAGGGATCTAGGGCAGCCAGGGGTCTACAGGACAGCCAGGGTCTAGAGGACAGCCAGGGTCTAGAGGACAGCCAGGGTCTAGAGGACAGCCGGGGATCTAGAGGGACAGCCAGGGGTCTAGAGGACAGCCAGGGATCTAGAAGGGACGGGGGTCTAGAGGACAGCCAGGGATCTAGAGACAGCCAGGTCTAGGAGGACAGCCAGGGATCTAGAGGACAGCCAGGTCCAGAGGGACACCATTGATCTAGAGGACAGCCAGGGCCCAGAGGACAGGGTCTAGGGACAACCAGGGGTCTAGAGGACAGAGGTCTAGGGGACACCCGGGGGTCTAGAGGACAGCCAGGGGTCTAGAGGACAGCCAGGGTCTAGGGACAGCAGGATCAAAAGGACAGCAGGGTCTAGAGGAAAAGGGTCTAGGGGACCCCAGGTCTAGAGGACAGCCGGGGGTCTAGAGAGGACAGCCAGGGTCTAGGAGGACAGCCAGGGGATCTGAGAGGACAGCCAGGGTCTAGAGGACAGCCAGGGATCTAGAGGACAGCCAGGGATCTAAAAGGACAGCCAGGGATCTAAAAGGACAGCCAGGGGTCTAGGGACAACCAGGGTCTAGAGGACAGCCAGGGGTCTAGGGGACAGCCAGGGTCTAGAGGACAGCCAGGGTCTAGAGAACAGCCAGGGTCTAGGGGACAGCCAGGGATCTGAGGGACAGCCGGGGGTCTAGGGACAACTGGGGTCTAAAGGACAGCCAGGGTCCAGGGCCCAGGGATCTAGAGGGACAGCCAGGGGTCTAGGGGACAACCAGGGTCAGAGGACAGCCAGGGGGTCTGGGGACAGCCAGGGGTCTAGGGACAGCCGGGGGCCCAGAGGACGCGGGGATCTAGAGGACAGCCAGGGATCTAGAGGACACCCAGGTCTGAGGACACCAGGGTCAGAGGACAGCCAGGGGTCTAGGGGACAGCCAGGGGTCTGAGAGGACAGCCAAGGGTCTGGGGGACAGCCGGGGGTCTGGGGGACAACCAGGGGCCCTAGAGGACAGCCGGGGGTCTAGAGGACAGCCAGGGATCTAGGGGGACAGCCAGGGGCCCTAGGGACAGCCAGGGTCTGGGGACAGCCAGGGTCTAGAGGAAAGCCAGGGTCTAGAGGACAGCCGGGGATCTAGAGGACAGCCAGGGGTCTAGGGGACAGTCAGGGGTCTAGGGGACAGCCGGGGGTCTGGGGACAGCCAGGGTCTAAAAGGGACAGCCAGGGATCTAGAGGACAGCCGGGGGTCTAGGACAGCCGGGGGTCAGAGGACAGCCAGTCTAGAGGACAGCCAGGGATCTAGAGGGACAGCCAGGGGTCTAGAGGACAGCCAGGATCTAGAGGGACAGCCAGGTCAGAGGACAGCCAGGGTCTAGGGGACAACCAGGGGTCTAGAGGACAGCCAGGGGTCTGAGGGGACAGCCGGGGGTCTAGAGGACAGCCAGGGGTCTAGAGGACGCCAGGGGTCTGGGGACAGCCGGGGATCTAGGAGGACAGCCAGGGGTCTAGAGGACAGCCGGGGATCTAGAGGACAGCCAGGGTCTAAAAGGACAGCCAGGGTCTAGAGGACACCCGGGGTCTAGAGGACAGGGGATCTAAGAGGACAGCCAGGGTCTAGAGGACAGCCAGGGATCTAGAGGACAGCCGGGGATCTAGAAGCAGCCAGGGATCTAGAGGACAGCCAGGGGTCTAGGGGACAACCAGGGGTCTAGAGGACCAGGGGTCTAGGGGACAGCCAGGGTCTAGAGGACAGCCAGGGTCTGGGGACACCAGGGGTCTAGGGGACAGCCAGGGATCTGAGGACACCAGGGTCTAGGGGACAACCAGGGGGGTCTAGAGGACAGCCAGGGTCTGGGGGACAACCAGGATCTAGAGACAGCAGGGTCTAGGGACAACCAGGGGTCTAGAGGACAGCCAGGGGTCTAGGGGACAGAGGGTCTAGAGGACAGCCAGGGGTCTAGAGGACAGCCAGGATCTAGAGGGACAGCAGGATCTAGAGGACAGCCAGGGTCTAGGGACAACCAGGGGTCTAGAGGACAGCCAGGGGTCTAGGGGACAGCCAGGGGTCTAGAAGGACAGCCGGGGGTCTGGGGGACAGCCGGGGGTCTAGGGACAACCAGGGGTCTAAAAGGGACAGCCAGGGGTCTAGAGGACAGCCAGGGATCTAGAGGACAGAGGGTCTAGGGACCCAGGGGTCTAGGGACAGCCAGGGGTCTAGGGAAAGCCAGGGTCTAGGGGGACAGCCAGGATCTAGGGGACAGCCAGGGGTCTAGGGACAGTCAGGGGTCTAGGGACAGCCAGGGTCTGGGGACAGCCAGGGTCTAGAGGACAGCCAGGGATCTAGAGGACAGCCAGGGGTCTAGGGACGCCAGGGTCTAGAGGACAGCCAGGGTCTAGAGGACAGCCAGGGATCTAGAGGACAGCCAGGGTCTGAGGGACAGCAGGATCTAGAGGACAGCCAGGGCCCAGAGGACAGCCAGGGTCTGGGGACAACCAGGGGTCTAAAAGGACAGCCAGGGGTCTAGGGACAGCCAGGGTCTAGAGGACAGCCAGGGTCTAGGGGGACAGCCGGGGGTCTGGGGGACAGCCAGGATCTAGAGGACAGCCAGGGGTCTAGAGGACAGCCAGGGACCCTAGAGGACAGCCAGGGGTCTAGAGGACAGCCAGGGGTCTAGAGGACAGCCAGGGTCTAGAGGACAGCCAGGGATCTAGAGGACAGCCAGGGTCTAAAAGGACAGCCGGGGATCTAGAGGACAGCCAGGATCTAGAGGACAGCCAGGGATCTAGAGGACAGCCAGGGGTCTAGGGGACAACCAGGGGTCTAGAGGACAGCCAGGGGTCTAGGGGACAGCCAGGGGTCTAGAGGACAGCCAGGGGTCTAGAGGACAGCCAGGGGTCTAGGGGACAGCCAGGGATCTAGAGGACAGCCAGGGGTCTAGGGGACAACCAGGGGTCTAGAGGACAGCCAGGGGTCTAGGGGACAACCAGGGATCTAGAGGACAGCCAGGGGTCTAGGGGACAACCAGGGGTCTAGAGGACAGCCAGGGGTCTAGGGGACAGCCAGGGGTCTAGAGGACAGCCAGGGATCTAGAGGACAGCCAGGGGTCTAGAGGACAGCCAGGGGTCTAGAGGACAGCCAGGGGTCTAGGGGACAACCAGGGGTCTAGCGGACAGCCAGGGGTCTAGAGGACAGCCAGGGATCTAGAGGACAGCCAGGGGTCTAGGGACAACCACAGAGGACAGCCAGGGATCTAGAGGACAGCCAGGGATCTAGTGGACAACCAGGGGTCTAGAGGACAGCCAGGGATCTAGAGGACAGCCAGGGGTCTAGGGGACAACCAGCTAGAGGACAGCCAGGGGTCTAGACAGGAGAGGACAGCCAGGGGTCTAGGGGACAGCCAGGGGTCTAGGGGACAACCAGGGGTCTAGAGGACAGCCAGGGGTCTAGAGGACAGCCAGGGATCTAGAGGACAGCCAGGGGTCTAGGGGACAACCAGGGGTCTAGGGGACAGCCAGGGGTCTAGAGGACAGCCAGGGGTCTAGAGGACAGCCAGGGATCTAGAGGACAGCCAGGGGTCTAGGGGACAGTCAGGGGTCTAGGGGACAGCCAGGGGTCTAGGGGACAGCCAGGGGTCTAGAGGACAGCCAGGGATCTAGAGGACAGCCAGGGGTCTAGGGGACAGCCAGGGGTCTAGGGGACAGCCAGGGGTCTAGGGGACAACCAGGGATCTAGAGGACAGCCAGGGGTCTAGGGGACAGCCAGGGGTCTAGAGGACAGCCAGGGGTCTAGGGGACAACCAGGGATCTAGAGGACAGCCAGGGGTCTAGGGGACAGCCAGGGGTCTAGAGGACAGCCAGGGGTCTAGGGGACAACCAGGGATCTAGAGGACAGCCAGGGGTCTAGGGGACAGCCAGGGGTCTAGAGGACAGCCAGGGTTCTAGGGGACAGCCAGGGGTCTAGGGGACAGCCAGGGGTCTAGGGGACAGCCAGGGGTCTAGAGGACAGCCAGGGGTCTAGAGGACAGCCAGGAGTCTAGGGGACAGCCAGGGGTCTAGGGGACAGCCAGGGGTCTAGAGGACAGCCAGGGGTCTAGAGGACAGCCAGGGGTCTAGGGGACAGCCAGGGGTCTAGGGGACAGCCAGGGGTCTAGAGGACAGCCAGGGGTCTAGAGGACAGCCAGGGGTCTAGAGGACAGCCAGGGGTCTAGGGGACAGCCAGGGGTCTAGGGACAGCCAGGGGTCTAGAGGACAGCCAGGGGTCTAGAGGACAGCCAGGGGTCTAGGGGACAGCCAGGGGTCTAGGGGACAGCCAGGGATCTAGAGGACAGCCAGGGGTCTAGAGGACAGCCAGGGGTCTAGGGGACAGCCAGGGGTCTAGGGGACAGCCAGGGGTCTAGAGGACAGCCAGGGGTCTAGAGGACAGCCAGGGGTCTAGGGGACAGCCAGGGGTCTAGGGGACAGCCAGGGGTCTAGAGGACAGCCAGGGATCTAGAGGACAGCCAGGGGTCTAGGGGACAGCCAGGGGTCTAGGGGACAGCCAGGGATCTAGAGGACAGCCAGGGGTCTAGAGGACAGCCAGGGGTCTAGGGGACAGCCAGGGGTCTAGGGGATAGCCAGGGGTCTAGAGGACAGCCAGGGGTCTAGAGGACAGCCAGGGGTCTAGTTGACAGCCAGGGGTCTAGGGGACAGCCAGGGGTCTAGGGGACAGCCAGGGGTCTAGAGGACAGCCAGGGATCTAGAGGACAGCCAGGGGTCTAGAGGACAGCCAGGGATCTAGAGGACAGCCAGGGGTCTAGAGGACAGCCAGGGGTCTAGAGGACAGTCAGGGGTCTAGAGGACAGCCAGGGATCTAGAGGACAGCCAGGGGTCTAGAGGACAGCCAGGGGTCTAGAGGACAGCCAGGGGTCTAGAGGACAGCCAGGGGTCTAGAGGACAGCCAGGGATCTAGAGGACAGCCAGGGGTCTAGAGGACAGCCAGGGATCTAGAGGACAGCCAGGGATCTAGAGGACAGCCAGGGGTCTAGAGGACAGCCAGGGATCTAGAGGACAGCCAGGGATCTAGAGGACAGCCAGGGATCTAGAGGACAGCCAGGGATCTAGAGGACAGCCAGGGATCTAGAGGACAGCCAGGGATCTAGAGGACAGCCAGGGGTCTAGAGGACAGCCAGGGGTCTAGAGGACAGCTAGGGATCTAGAGGACAGCCAGGGGTCTAGAGGACAGCCAGGGATCTAGAGGACAGCCAGGGATCTAGAGGACAGCCAGGGATCTAGAGGACAGCCAGGGGTCTAGAGGACAGCCAGGGATCTAGAGGACAGCCAGGGATCTAGAGGACAGCCAGGGGTCTAGGGGACAACCAGGGATCTAGAGGACAGCCAGGGATCTAGAGGACAGCCAGGGGTCTAGGGGACAACCAGGGGTCTAGAGGACAGCCAGGGATCTAGAGGACAGCCAGGGATCTAGAGGACAGCCAGGGGTCTAGAGGACAGCCAGGGGTCTAGAGGACAGCCAGGGATCTAGAGGACAGCCAGGGGTCTAGAGGACAACCAGGTGTCAGGGGAGAAGGAAAATTATAAATTATAAAAAAATTAATCTCCTCTCTTAGGAAAAAACTGATAAAATTTATCAAAAAAGAACAATAAAAAAATTAGTTGCAATTCCAACATTTTTCAGAAGAAATTATACTCGTCACTGTGACAAAAACATTAGTATAAAACAAACTGAAAGTGGTCAAGCCTCTTAACCTTTCTTACCTCTCTCTTCCTGTCTACAACCAGCCTTTCTTACCTCTCTCTTCCTGTCTACAACCAACCTTTCTTACCTCTCTCTTCCTGTCTACAACCAACCTTTCTTACCTCTCTCTTCCTGTCTACAACCAGCCTTTCTTACCTCTCGCTTCCTGTCTACAACCAGCCTTTCTTACCTCTCTCTTCCTGTCTACAACCAACCTTTCTTACCTCTCTCTTCCTGTCTACAACCAACCTTTCTTACCTCTCTCTTCCTGTCTACAACCAACCTTTCTTACCTCTCTCTTCCTGTCTACAACCAACCTTTCTTACCTCTCTCTTCCTGTCTACAACCAACCTTTCTTACCTCTCTCTTCCTGTCTACAACCAGCCTTTCTTACCTCTCTCTTCCTGTCTACAACCAACCTTTCTTACCTCTCTCTTCCTGTCTACAACCAGCCTTTCTTACCTCTCTCTTCCTGTCTACAACCAACCTTTCTTACCTCTCTCTTCCTGTCTACAACCAACCTTTCTTACCTCTCTCTTCCTGTCTACAACCAACCTTTCTTACCTCTCTCTTCCTGTCTACAACCAACCTTTCTTACCTCTCTCTTCCTGTCTACAACCAACCTTTCTTACCTCTCTCTTCCTGTCTACAACCAACCTTTCTTACCTCTCTCTTCCTGTCTACAACCAACCTTTCTTACCTCTCTCTTCCTGTCTACAACCAACCTTTCTTACCTCTCTCTTCCTGTCTACAACCAACCTTTCTTACCTCTCTCTTCCTGTCTACAAACAACCTTTTTTACCTCTCTCTTCCTGTCTACAATCAACCTTTCTTACCTCTCTCTTCCTGTCTACAACCAGCCTTTCTTACCTCTCTCTTCCTGTCTACAACCAACCTTTCTTACCTCTCTCTTCCTGTCTACAACCAGCCTTTCTTACCTTTCTCTTCCTGTCTACAACCAACCTTTCTTACCTCTCTCTTCCTGTCTACAACCAGCCTTTCTTACCTCTCTCTTCCTGTCTACAACCAGCCTTTCTTACCTTTCTCTTCCTGCCTACAACCAACCTTTCTTACCTCTCTCTTCCTGTCTACAACCAACCTTTCTTACCTCTCTCTTCCTGTCTACAAACAGCCTTTCTTACCTCTCTCTTCCTGTCTACAACCAACCTTTCTTACCTCTCTCTTCCTGTCTACAACCAACCTTTCTTACCTCTCTCTTCCTGTCTACAACCAGCCTTTCTTACCTTTCTCTTCCTGTCTACAACCAGCCTTTCATACCTCTCTCTTCCTGTCTACAACCAGCCTTTCTTACCTCTCTCTTCCTGTCTAAAACCAACCTTTCTTACCTCTCTCTTCCTGTCTACAAACAACCTTTCTTACCTCTCTCTTCCTGTCTACAACCAGCCTTTCTTACCTCTCTCTTCCTGTCTACAACCAGCCTTTCTTACCTCTCTCTTCCTGTCTACAACCAGCCTTTCTTACCTTTCTCTTCCTGTCTACAACCAACCTTTGTTACCTCTCTCTTCCTGTCTACAACCAACCTTTCTTACCTCTCTCTTCCTGTCTACAACCAGCCTTTCTTACCTCTCTCTTCCTGTCTACAACCAGCCTTTCTTACGTCTCTCTTCCTGTCTACAACCAACCTTTCTTACCTCTCTCTTCCTGTCTACAACCAGCCTTTCTTACCTCTCTCTTCCTGTCTACAACCAACCTTTCTTACCTCTCTCTTCCTGTCTACAACCAACCTCTTCTTACAACTCTTACTCTTCCTGTCTACAACCAACCTTTCTTACCTCTCTCTTCCTGTCTACAACCAACCTTTCTTACCTCTCTCTTCCTGTCTACAACCAACCTTTCTTACCTCTCTATCTTCCTGTCTACAACCAGCCTTTCTTACCTCTCTCTTCCTGTCTACAACCAATCTTTCTTACCTCTCTCTTCCTGTCTACAACCAGCCTTTCTTACCTCTCTCTTCCTGTCTACAACCAACCTTTCTTACCTCTCTCTTGCTGTCTACAACCAACCTTTCTTACCTCTCTCTTCCTGTCTACAACCAGCCTTTCTTACCTCTCTCTTCCTGTCTACAACCAACCTTTCTTACCTCTCTCTTCCTGTCTACAACCAGCCTTTCTTACCTCTCTCTTCCTGTCTACAACCAGCCTTTCTTACCTCTCTCTTCCTGTCTACAACCAACCTTTCTTACCTCTCTCTTCCTGTCTACAACCAGCCTTTCTTACCTCTCTCTTCCTGTCTACAACCAGCCTTTCTTACCTCTCTCTTCCTGTCTACAACCAACCTTTCTTACCTCTCTCTTCCTGTCTACAACCAGCCTTTCTTACCTTTCTCTTCCTGTCTACAACCAACCTTTCTTACCTCTCTCTTCCTGTCTACAACCAGCCTTTCTTACCTCTCTCTTCCTGTCTACAACCAGCCTTTCTTACCTTTCTCTTCCTGTCTACAACCAACCTTTCTTACCTCTCTCTTCCTGTCTACAACCAGCCTTTCTTACCTCTCTCTTCCTGTCTACAACCAGCCTTTCTTACCTCTCTCTTCCTGTCTACAAACAACCTTTCTTACCTCTCTCTTCCTGTCTACAACCAGCCTTTCTTACCTCTCTCTTCCTGTCTACAACCAGCCTTTCTTACCTCTCTCTTCCTGTCTACAACCAGCCTTTCTTACCTTTCTCTTCCTGTCTACAAACAACCTTTCTTACCTCTCTCTTCCTGTCTACAACCAGCCTTTCTTACCTCTCTCTTCCTGTCTACAACCAGCCTTTCTTACCTCTCTCTTCCTGTCTACAACCAGCCTTTCTTACCTTTCAATTCCTGTCTACAACCAGCCTTTCTTACCTCTCTCTTCCTGTCTACAACCAACCTTTCTTACCTCTCTCTTCCTGTCTACAACCAGCCTTTCTTACCCCTCTCTTCCTGTCTACAACCAGCCTTTCTTACCTTTCTCTTCCTGTCTACAACCAGCCTTTCTTACCTCTCTCTTCCTGTCTACAACCAGCCTTTCTTACCTCTCTCTTCCTGTCTACAACCAGCCTTTCTTACCTCTCTCTTCCTGTCTACAAACAACCTTTCTTACCTCTCTCTTCCTGTCTACAACCAGCCTTTCTTACCTCTCTCTTCCTGTCCACAACCAGCC
This sequence comes from Cherax quadricarinatus, assembly GCF_038502225.1. Taxonomy (NCBI): domain Eukaryota; kingdom Metazoa; phylum Arthropoda; class Malacostraca; order Decapoda; family Parastacidae; genus Cherax; species Cherax quadricarinatus. The sequence goes on along the minus strand of NC_091388.1, from coordinate 7,608,019 downwards.
TTTCTTACCTTTCTCTTCCTGTCTACAAACAACCTTTCTTACCTCTCTCTTCCTGTCTACAACCAGCTTTTCTTACCTCTCTCTTCCTGTCTACAACCAGCCTTTCTTACCTCTCTCTTCCTGTCTACAACCAGCCTTTCTTACCTCTCTCTTCCTGTCTACAACCAGCCTTTCTTACCTCTCTCTTCCTGTCCACAACCAGCCTTTCTTACCTTTCTCTTCCTGTCTACAAACAACCTTTCTTACCTCTCTCTTCCTGTCTACAACCAGCCTTTCTTACCTCTCTCTTCCTGTCTACAACCAGCCTTTCTTACCTCTCTCTTCCTGTCTACAACCAGCCTTTCTTACCTCTCTCTTCCTGTCTACAACCAGCCTTTCTTACCTCTCTCTTCCTGTCTACAACCAACCTTTCTTACCTCTCTCTTCCTGTCTACAACCAGCCTTTCTTACCTCTCTCTTCCTGTCTACAACCAGCCTTTCTTACCTCTCTCTTCCTGTCTACAACCAACCTTTCTTACCTCTCTCTTCCTGTCTACAACCAGCCTTTCTTACCTCTCTCTTCCTGTCTACAACCAGCCTTTCTTACCTCTCTCTTCCTGTCTACAACCAGCCTTTCTTACCTCTCTCTTCCTGTCTACAAACAGCCTTTCTTACCTCTCTCTTCCTGTCTACAACCAGCCTTTCTTAACTCTCTCTTCCTGTCTACAAACAACCTTTCTTACCTTTCTCTTCCTGTCTGCAAACAACCTTTCTTACCTCTCTCTTCCTGTCTACAACCAGCCTTTCTTACCTCTCTCTTCCTGTCTACAACCAGCCTTTCTTACCTCTCTCTTCCTGTCTACAACCAGCCTTTCTTATCTCTCTCTTCCTGTCTACAACCAGCCTTTCTTACCTCTCTCTTCCTGTCTACAACCAATCTTTCTTACCTCTCTCTTCCTGTCTACAACCAGCCTTTCTTACCTCTCTCTTCCTGTCTACAACCAGCCTTTCTTACCTTTCTCTTCCTGTCTACAACCAGCCTTTCTTACCTCTCTCTTCCTGTCTACAACCAACCTTTCTTACCTTTCTCTTCCTGTCTACAACCAACCTTTCTTACCTCTCTCTTCCTGTCTACAAACAACTTTTCTTACCTCTCTCTTCCTGTCTACAAACAACTTTTCTTACCTTTTTCTTCCTGTCTACAAACAACTTTTCTTACCTTTTTCTTCCTGTTTAAAAACAACTTTTCTTACCTTTTTCTTCCTGTCTACAAACAACTTTTCTTACCTTTCTCTTCCTGTCTACAAACAACTTTTCTTACCTCTCTCTTCCTGTCTACAAACAACTTTTCTTACCTTTTTCTTCCTGTCTACAAACAACTTTTCTTATCTCTCTCTTCCTGTCTACAAACAACTTTTCTTACCTCTCTCTTCCTGTCTACAAACAACCTTTCTTACCTTCCTCTTCCTGTCTACAAACAACCTTTCTTACCTCTCTCTTCCTGTCTACAAACAACTTTTCTTACCTATCTCTTCCTGTCTACCCACAGTGTTTATAATCAGTCCTTCCTCTCCCCATTCTTACTACGTCTCTCGTGTTCTTAACAACTCCAGTTCTTCAATAACTTCCTAAAGAAGTTTGAAACTCAGGCAACATAGTTGATCCTTTTTCCAGGAAACTTCTTGATAGTTATCCCACATAGCAACAGGTCACAACACTACAACAGATCTACTGGCCCAAGCTAGGCAGGTCCCTCTCTAATGCAACCTGCTTCTGACCCGTACATTTGAAGTCAGCTTCAACATTCTCCACGTCACTACACTATGTACACACATTCCCTCTCCCCAGGTTGAGCCGTTTGTGACTTGATAAAGTCACTGTGGGCGAAATGTTGTTAATAAAGGATTGTAGTATATTGCATTTGTGTATTTAGCTATCATGTTGGTATTTTAAACAATTTCTAACAGGTAATGAATGTACATGAATAAAATACTTAAGAGTATTCTGTTTCTCATCAGTTTTTCACTGTCCTCCCATGTCTTCCTTCCTCACACTGTCCTCCCATGTCTTACTTCCTCACACTGTCCTCCCATGTCTTCCTTCCTCACACTGTCCTCCCATGTCTTACTTCCTCACACTGTCCTCCCATGTCTTACTTCCCTACACTGTCCTCCCATGTCTTACTTCCTCACACTGTCCTCCCATGTCTTACTTCCTCACACTGTCCTCCCATGTCTTACTTCCTCACACTGTCCTCCCATGTCTTACTTCCTCACACTGTCCTCCCATGTCTTACTTCCTCACACTGTCCTCCCATGTCTTACTTCCTTACACTGTCCTCCCATGTTTTACTTCCTCACACTGTCCTCCCATGTCTTAATTCCCTACACTGTCCTCCCATGTTTTACTTCCTCACACTGTCCTCCCATGTCTTACTTCCCTACACTGTCCTCCCATGTCTTCCTTCCTCACACTGTCCTCCCATGTTTTACTTCCTCACACTGTCCTCCCATGTCTTCCTTCCTCACACTGTCCTCCCATGCCTTACTTCCCTACACTGTCCTCCCATGTCTTCCTTCCTCACACTGTCCTCCCACGTAGGACCAGCAACCGTGTTTCGACCCCCACAATAAGAACTGAGCAGTCACAGGGGTGTGGCCACACAAGGGAAGACCTGGCCACACTGAACACAGGAAATGAAACGGATGTGGCCTCCTCCACAAAGTAATGTAAGTGGATTTGGAAGGAGGAAGGGAGGAGGGATAAAGGAGAAAGGCGCAAAAAGGGAAGAGGAGGGAATGAAAAATAAGAGGGAAAATCTAAGGACGGATGAGGAGATGAAAAGAGGAATGAAGGAGTGGGAGGGACGGAGGATAGCTAGGGTAGGTGAATGAAGCGAGAGAAGTGCTTAAATATCAGGTGGCAGGGGTGAGGAGAGATGCATGTTAGGTGGCAGGGGTGAGAAGAGATACATGTTAGGTGGCAGGGGTGAGGAGAGATGCATGTTAGGTGGCAGGGGTGAGGGGAGAAATGCATGTTAGGTGGCAGGGGTGAGGGGAGATACATGTTAGGTGGCAGGGGTGAGGAGAGAGAGATACATGTTAGGTGGCAGGGGTGAAGAGAGATGCATGTTAGGTGGCAGGGGTGAGGAGAGATACATGTTAGGTGGCAGGGGTGAGGAGAGATACATATCAGATGGCAAGGGTGAGGGGAGATACATATCAGATGGCAAGGGTGAGGGGAGATACATATCAGATGGCAGGGGTGAGGGGAGATACATATCAGATGGCAGGGGTGAAGGGAGATACATATCAGATGGCAGGGGTGAGGAGAGATACATGTTAGGTGGCAGGGGTGAGGAGAGAGAGATACATGTTAGGTGGCAGGGGTGAGGAGAGAGAGATACATGTTAGGTGGCAGGGGTGAGGAGAGAGAGATACATGTTAGGTGGCAGGGGTGAGGAGAGATGCATGTTAGGTGGCAGGGGTGAGGGGAGATACATATCAGATGGCAGGGGTGAGGAGAGATACATATCAGATGGCAAGGGTGAGGGGAGATACATATCAGATGGCAGGGGTGAGGAGAGATACATGTTAGGTGGCAGGGGTGAGGAGAGATACATATCAGATGGCAGGGGTGAGGGGAGATACATGTTAGGTGGCAGGGGTGAGAAGAGATACATATCAGATGGCAGGGGTGAGGAGAGATACATGTTAGGTGGCAGGGGTGAGGAGAGATACATGTTAGGTGGCAGGGGTGAGGAGAGATACATATCAGATGGCAGGGGTGAGGGGAGATACATATCAGATGGCAGGGGTGAGGAGAGATACATGTTAGGTGGCAGGGGTGAGGAGAGATACATATCAGATGGCAGGGGTGAGGGGAGATACATATCAGATGGCAGGGGTGAGGAGAGATACATGTTAGGTGGCAGAGGTGAGGAGAGATGCATGTAAGGTGGCAGGGGTGAGGAGAGATACATGTTAGGTGGCAGGGGTGAGGAGAGATGCATGTTAGGTGGCAGGGGTGAGGAGAGATACATATCAGATGGCAGGGGTGAGGGGAGATACATGTTAGGTGGCAGGGGTGAGGAGAGATACATATCAGATGGCAGGGGTGAGGGGAGATACATATCAGATGGCAGGGGTGAGGGGAGATACATATCAGATGGCAGGGGTGAGGAGAGATACATGTTAGGTGGCAGAGGTGAGGAGAGATGCATGTAAGGTGGCAGGGGTGAGGAGAGATACATGTTAGGTGGCAGGGGTGAGGAGAGATACATGTTAGGTGGCAGGGGTGAGGAGAGATGCATGTTAGGTGGCAGGGGTGAGGAGAGATACATATCAGATGGCAGGGGTGAGGAGAGATACATGTTAGGTGGCAGGGGTGAGGAGAGATACATATCAGATGGCAGGGGTGAGGAGAGATACATGTTAGGTGGCAGGGGTGAGGGGAGATACATATCAGATGGCAGGGGTGAGGAGAGATACATGTTAGGTGGCAGGGGTGAGGAGAGATGCATGTTAGGTGGCAGGGGTGAGGGGAGATACATATCAGATGGCAGGGGTGAGGAGAGATACATATCAGATGGCAGGGGTGAGGGGAGATACATATCAGATGGCAGGGGTTAGGGGAGATACATATCAGATGGCAGGGGTGAGGAGAGATACATATCAGATGGCAGGGGTGAGGGGAGAAATGCATGTTAGGTGGCAGGGGTGAGGGGAGATGCATGTTAGGTGGCAGAGGTGAGGGGAGATGCATGTTAGGTGGCAGGGGTGAGGGGAGATGCATGTTAGGTGGCAGGGGTGAGGAGAGATGCATGTTAGGTGGCAGGGGTGAGGAGAGATACATGTTAGGTGGCAGGGGTGAGGGGAGATGCATGTTAGGTGGCAGGGGTGAGGGGAGATGCATGTTAGGTGGCATGGGTGAAGAGAGATACATGTTAGGTGGCAGGGGTGAGGAGTGAAATGCATGTTAGGTGGCAGGGGTGAGGAGAGATACATATCAGATGGCAGGGGTGAGGGGAGAAATGCATGTTAGGTTATCATGTGGGGTTCGAACACGTGTATTGGGTAAAAATACTCATGTAGGCTGGAAGTACGTATATTGTAACTGAAGTATGTGGAAGGGCGCCACAGCCGAACCTGCCTCTCTCTGCCCCTTGGCTAGACTGACTGAGGAGTGCCCATGGGCGAGGGGGCGCTTGAAATCCTGCTAGGTCAGCAACAATATGAATACAGCCAGTGATTCACGCAGAGACGGTTGGTAGTGAGTCATCTACTGATACACTGGTTACTGGTAACTGGTTACTACTACTGAGAGCTTGGCGACGCTAACGTATGTCGTCCTGACATACAACTAATACAAACTAGAGATGGCAGGTATACGGCTTGGGCTGATTCTATACAATGTCAAAGTACACAACAATTGAACATTATAACATACATAAGTAGAACATTGGAATGGAAGCTTACGTAACTGAAACTGTAATGCAATACAAGGTATAATATAGCACAACTCATCGAATGAAACTCAACATTGGGATTACACAATAGAAGTGATAAAAAAAATTTGATCGATCGATCTGTATTCATGTGATCTACGGATTCTGAGGAAGAATATATACAAAGAAAGAAGTGTTTAACAGAAAGGCAGATTCGGTGCACTCAAATCTAGACTGTTAACTCTCAGAATTCGGAGAGAACGTGAACACAAAAAAAATTGTTGAATACTGATAAGTTGATACTGTAATTATTCATCTATACAGGTTATTTACATTTAACCCCAACTCTGCTAGGGTAAGATTGACATATGCAGAATGAGTGTCATCTCTGGGAGGATCAAACTCTGTTGCATTGGCTAACTCATGCTGTATTTGAGGCAAATCTGAATTGGAAGTTACAAATGATACTTGAGGATTTCTCAATACCTGTCGTGTACGTAGGGAATAACGGCATTCAGGTTGATCGTCTGACTGAGTATCAGAGGAAGAGAGTACAGGATCCGGAGGATTGTCAGAGTCTGTCACATTAGTCTGGGTTGGAACATCATTATCATCACATACTAACTTCATATGATCTAAATGCGATTCTTTATACTGACCAGTACTAATCTCTCTAACCTTATACTTATTACCAGTGATATGTTCAACTACTCGATAAGGACCAACAAACTTTTGATCAAGCTTTGGCACTGCAGACGTTTTGTTAAAGTTAATCAGCATAACTCTCTCGAACCTACTTTGATTTTGGATGGCTTTGCTCGAGTGTTTGCGACTCTTGTAAATTCAGCTGTTGATTTATGAAGTGTTTCACGGATTCTTCTAAAAACACTTTGAGCTAAGCTGGTACGAGTTGCTATGAAATCATCAGGGTTGTAATTTGGTTTCGGATTAGAATATAACAACTCATAAGGCAAACGTTTATCTACACCGTACAATGCATAATGTGGAGTGTCACCTATAGAAACATTGTAAGCAGAATTTATAGCACACTGCACATCAGGTATAACTTCATCCCAAGTTTCACTGTTGGGATTGATAGTGGCTCTCAAGACATCAAGTACTTTCTTATTGGTTCGTTCTGCTAACCCATTGCTGGCAGGATGATGAGGAACAATGGTGGATTTAGAGATCTTGTACAAGGTACACAAATTTTCAAGAATCTCATTACAGAATTCACCTCCATAATAACGAGTCAAAGAAACACTGAGTCTACACTGAAAACACAAGGTTTAGAGTACACAAGAAATTCACTATAAATGTCTCACACATGCAAATGTCTTTAAATGCAAGAAAAATGTCTCTAAACAGAAAATTATGGAGTCTGGAGTGGTCGACGGGATGACTGGTGATGAGGAAGGTTGTCCTGCGCGGTGATGACGCCGACACTCACACTGTCGTCGTGAAGAAATGCGCTTTCTCGGTGAACTCACATAACTGGCTTTATCGGTGGCGCTCAGCTACAATCTCTTGACCAATTATGTGAGCCAAAACAGTATTAGGACCCGGTACAAGGGTGCAAACAGCCACAGGTAGATGAGGTGGATGGCTGGTGGTGGTGGTGGTGGTGGTGGTGGAGGTGTGACTCACTCACTGGCGTGCACTCTTACCACTCACGAAGGTGGCTTGATAAGCCACTATGCCACAGGGATGGTGAAGACCACTCTTAGCATCCAACTGGCATCCAACTGGGAGCACAAAGCGATATGAAAATACTTCAGAGGAACTTGCAGAGGAACTTGCGCGGCTTACTTCTCTCTCTCAGCTGGGTTAGAAGCTGGGTTGGCTGACTGGCTTAACTCACGAGAATGGCTGACTGGAAGACGTGTAACGATGCACACAGCATGAAGGAGCAGGTGGATGACAGGAGACAGGCTGGATGATAGGCTGACTGGCGTTCACTTCCACAGTCTGGCTTACTGACTGGCTTAATTGCAAAATCCGGGTCAACCCCTCGGAGATTGAAGCAATTAGCACACGAACTAAGCCAGGAAGCTTGAAACGGCTGCAACAGGCTTGCAGGCTACAGGGTGGAGGTTGTGAGGGGAGCGGCTAGCTACGGTTCACCTTTGACCCGCCGGCTACTCACAGTCTTCTAACGTCTTGAAATACCCTTAAAAAGCTTAAATCCACGCTCCACACCGTTGCCACCATTTATCATGTGGGGTTCGAACACGTGGATTGGGTAAAAATACTCACGTAGGCTGGAAGTACGTATATTGTAACTGAAGTATGTGGAAGGGCGCCACAGCCGAACCTGCCTCTCTCTGCCCCTTGGCTAGACTGACTGAGGAGTGCCCATGGGCGAGGGGGCGCTTGAAATCCTGCTAGGTCAGCAACAATATGAATACAGCCAGTGATTCACGCAGAGACGGTTGGTAGTGAGTCATCTACTGATACACTGGTTACTGGTAACTGGTTACTACTACTGAGAAGGTGGCAGGGGTGAGGGGAGAAATGCATGTTAGGTGGCAAGGGTGAGGGGAGAAATGCATGTTAGGTGGCAGGGGTGAGGGGAGAAATGCATGTCAGGTGGCATGGGTGAGGGGAGAAATACATGTTAGGTGGCAAGGGTGAGGGGAGAAATGCATGTTAGGTGGCAGGGGTGAGGGGAGAAATGCATGTTAGGTGGCAGGGGTGAGGGGAGAAATGCATGTTAGGTGGCAGGGGTGAGGGGAGAAATGCATGTTAGGTGGCAGGGGTGAGGGGAGAAATGCATGTTAGGTGGCAGGGGTGAGGGGAGAAATGCATGTTAGGTGGCAGGGGTGAGGGGAGAAATGCATGTTAGGTGGCAGGGGTGAGGGGAGAAATGCATGTTAGGTGGCAGGGGTGAGGGGAGAAATGATGTGTGTTCACTTCACAGTACCAGAAGTGTTACTGTATTTGCTACATCATCCATGGAAGGTCAGGGCCAGACGCACACAGCAGTAACAGTAGTAATAACAGCAACAACAGCAGCAGTAGTAATAACAGCAACAACAGCAACAGTAGTAATAACAGCAACAACAGCAGCACTAGTAATAACAGCAACAACAGCAGCACTAGTAACAACAGCAACAGTAATAGCAAAATCAACAGCAACAACCAATAACAGCAACAGCAAGAGCAGCAGTAACAAACAACAGCAGCAGCAACAGCGGCAGCAGCAGCAGCAACAACACAAGCAAGGACAAGCTGATTTGCATAACATCATTTTCCACTTAGAACAGCAATCAATACTGGACGGAAGAGTGCCCCCCTACCCGCTTGTAATGAGCTATTGTTGTGTGTGTGTGTGTGTACTCACCTATTTGTACTCACCTATTTGTGGTTGCAGGGGTCGAGTCCTAGCTCCTGGCCCCGCCTCTTCACCGGTTGCTACTAGACCCTCTCTCTCCCCGCTCCATGAGCTTTATCAAACCTCGTCTTAAAACTGTGTATGGTTCCTGCCTCCACTACGTCATTTTCTAGGCTATTCCACTGCCTTACAACTCTATGACTGAAGAAATACTTCCTACTATCTCTCTGACTCATTTGTGTCTTCAACTTCCAATTGTGGCCTCTTGTTTCTGTGTCCCCTCCCTGGAACATCCTGTCCTTGTCCACCTTGTCTATTCCACGCAGTATTTTATATGTCGTTATCATGTCTCCCCTGACCCTCCTGTCCTCCAGTGTCGTCAGGCCGATTTCCCTTAATCTTTCTTCATAGGACATTCCCCTTAGCTCTGGAACTAACCTTGTTGCAAACCTTTGTACTTTCTCTAGTTTCTTGACGTGCTTTATCAAGTGCGGGTTCCAAACAGGTGCTGCATACTCCAGTATGGGCCTGACATACACGGTGTACAGTGTCTTGAATGATTCCTTACTAAGGTGTCGGAATGCTGTTCTCAGGTTTGCCAGGCGCCCATATGCTGCAGCAGTTATCTGATTGATGTGTGCTTCCGGAGACATGCTCGGTGTTATACTCACCCCAAGATCTTTCTCCTTGAGTGAGGTTTGCAGTCTTTGGCCACCTAGCCTATACTCTGTCTGTGGTCTTCTGTGCCCTTCCCCTATCTTCATGACTTTGCATTTGGCAGGATTAAATTCGAGAAGCCATTTGCTGGACCAGGTGTCCAGTCTGTCCAGGTCTCTTTGAAGTCCTGCCTGGTCCTCATCAGATTTAATTCTCCTCATTAACTTCACATCATCTGCAAACAGGGACACTTCTGAGTCTAACCCTTCCGTCATGTCGTTCACATATACCAAAAATAGCACTGGTCCTAGGACCGACCCCTGTGGGACCCCGCTCGTCACAGGTGCCCACTGTGATACATCATTACGTACCATGACTCGTTGTTGCCTCCCTGTCAGGTATTCTCTGATCCATTGCAGTGCCCTTCCTGTTATATGCGCCTGATGCTCTAGCTTCTGCACTAATCTCTTGTGAGGAACTGTGTCAAAGGCCTTCTTGCAGTCCAAGAAGATGCAATCAACCCACCCCTCTCTCTCTTGTCTTACTTCTGTTATTTTATCATAAAACTCCAGAAGGTTTGTGACACAGGATTTGCCTTCCGTGAATCCGTGCTGGTTGGCATTTATACTCCTGTTCCGTTCCAGGTGCTCCACCACTCTCCTCCTGATAATCTTCTCCATAATTTTGCATACTATACACGTCAATGACACAGGTCTATAGTTTAGTGCCTCTTTTCTGTCTCCTTTTTTGAAAATGGGACCTACATTTGCTGTCTTCCATACCTCAGGTAGTTGCCCAGTTTCCAGGGATGTGTTGAAGATTGTGGTAAGTGGTACGCACAACATATCTGCTCCCTCTCTAAGGACCCATGGAGAGATGTTGTCCGGTCCCATTGCCTTTGAGGTATCGATGTCCCTTAGCAGTTTCTTCACCTCCTCCTCATCTGTATGTATGTCGTCCAACACTTGTTGGTGTATTCCTTGTTGGTGTCCCCATCTGGTCTGTCCCCCCAGAGTCCTTCCTGTCTCTACTGTAAATACTTCCTTAAATCTCGTGTTGAGCTCCTCACATACCTCTTGATCGTTTCTTGTGAGTTCTCCACCTTCTTTCCTCAGCCTTATCACCTGGTCCTTGACTGTTGTCTTCTTCCTAATGTGGCTATACAGCAGTTTCGGGTCAGATTTGACTTTCGATGCTATGTCGTTTTCATACTGTCGCTGGGCCTCCCTCCTTATCTGCGCATACTCGTTTCTGGCTCTTCTACTAATCTCCTTGTTTTCCTGGGTCCTATGCCTCCTGTACCTTTTCCATTCTCTGTTGCACTTAGTTTTTGCCTCCCTACACTTTCGGGTAAACCAAGGACTCGTCTTGGTCTTCCTATTATTTCTGTTTCCCTTGGGAACAAAACTTTCCTCTGCCTCCTTGCACTTTGTTGCCACATATTCCATCATCTCGTTTACTGATTTTCCTACCATTTCTCTGTCCCACTGAACCTCCTGCAGGAAGTTTCTCATACCTGTGTAGTCCCCCCTTTTATAGTTTGGCCTGTCCCCTTCAGTTCCTGTTACCTTCTCCACTTGTAACTCTACTATATAGTCAAAACTCAGAACCACATGATCGCTAGCTCCAAGGGGCCTCTCGTAAGTGATGTCCTCGATGTCTGAACTGCTCAGGGTGAACACAAGATCCAGTCTTGCTGGCTCATCCTCCCCTCTCTCTCTGGTTGTGTCCCTGACATGTTGATGCATGAGGTTTTCAAGTACCACATCCATCATCTTGGCTCTCCATGTTTCGGGACCCCCATGTGGCTCCAGGTTTTCCCAGTCGATCTCCCTGTGGTTGAAATCGCCCATTACCAGTAACTTTGCTCTGCTCGAGTGAGCTCTTCTTGCCACCTCAGCCAGTGTGTCCACCATCACCCTGTTGTTTTCTTCGTACTCCTCTCTTGGCCTCCTGCAGTTCTGTGGTGGGTTATACATCACTCCAATGACTACTTTATGTTCTCCGGACTGAATTGTACCTACAATGTAGTCTCTTTCTCCAATCATGTCCATGCCTTCCATTTCCTCAAATCCCCATTGGTGTTTTATGAGCAGTGCAACCCCTCCTCCCCCTCTACTCCTATCTTTCCTCAGGATCTGATATCCTGTTGGGAAGATTGTGTCTGTTATTATCTCAGCGAGTTTTGTTTCTGTGACTGCTATGATGTCTGGGGATTTTTCACTGATTCTTTCATTCCACTCCTCATGTTTATTCGTTATTCCATCCGCGTTTGTGTACCAAACCTTTAGTTTCTTTTCTATCATTGTGGTCATGCAAGTATATTGGGGTTGGGGGAGGGAGAGCCTTGGTGGGGGCCTATATGGGGCTGTGGTGTAGGTGGGGTATGTGTTGATGGGGGTGGGGTCAGAATGCCCATAAGGGACAGCTGTTGGGGTGAGGTTTGTGATATGGGGGTTGGTGGCAGAGGGAACAGTGAGTGGGTTGTGTGTGTGTGTGTGTGTGTGTGTGTGTGTGTGTGTGTGTGTGTGTGTGTGTGTGTGTGTGTGTGTGTGTGTGTGTGTGTGTGTAGGTCCTCTCTCTCCCTGCCCCATGAGCTCTATCATACCTCGCCTTAAAACTATGTATGGTCCCTGCCTCCACTACATCACTTTCTAGGCTATTCCATGGCCTGACTACTCTATGACTGAAGAAATACTTCCTAACATCCCTTTGATTCATCTGAGTCTTCAACTTCCAATTGTGACCTCT
>NC_091388.1:7575852-7590852 GCF_038502225.1 Cherax quadricarinatus | reverse complement strand
CTTGTACCTGAGACGTTTTTCGTCCTCTCCACTATGTATCCAGAGTGAGTACTTGTACCTGAGACGTTTTTCGTCCTCTCCACTATGTATCCAGAGTGAGTACTTGTACCTGAGACGTTTTTCGTCCTCTCCACTATGTATCCAGAATGAGTACTTGTACCTGAGACGTTTTTCGTCCTCTCCACTATGTATCCAGAGTGAGTACTTGTACCTGAGACGTTTTTCGTCCTCTCCACTATGTATCCAGAGTGAGTACTTGTACCTGAGACGTTTTTCGTCCTCTCCACTATGTATCTGTCAGTGGAACGATCATTTATTACCAGACAGACAAGTAAAATTGCGCAGTTTTAGGTTAGGTTAGGCAACATTCGTCAGGAAACAGGACAAGTGTTTCCTGACGCGGGTCTTAGTCATATGATGACCCGCAGTTGGAGCTTTTGGTCATCTGACCGAGGCCTTCCACCGGCTTACCCATCCACCTCTTTAAAAATTATGGTCATGATTACAAGCATTTTGTACTTTAACGTAGTGTATCTGCCATGAGTTTACCAGACGGAGAATCGAGCCTTCACTACTACCACCACTCCTGCTAGGTGAACCATAATCAAAGCTCCCTTATAAAGCTGTTTCATAGAGTTCATTTTCCTATGTAAATAATACTGAAGTTCATCCAGACTGAATAGCAGTTATTATAAAGGTCTGTTTAACACCTGCTACTTAACATCTGCTATTTTACACCTATTAACACCTGCTACTTATCATCTGCTATTTTACACCTATTAACACCTGCTACTTAACATCTGCTATTTTACACCTATTAACACCCGCTACTTATCTATTTTACACCTATTAACACCCGCTACTTATCTATTTTACACCTATTTAACACCTGCTACTTAACATCTGCTATTTTACACCTATTAACACCCGCTACTTATCTATTTTACACCTATTTAACACCTGCTACTTAACATCTGCTAGTTTACACCTATTAACACCTGCTACTTATCTGCTATTTTACACCTATTAACACCTGCTACTTAACATCTGCTATTTTACACCTATTAACACCTGCTACTTAACATCTGCTATTTTACACCTATTTAACACCTGCTACTTAACATCTGCTATTTTACACCTATTAACACCTGCTACTTATCTGCTATTTTACACCTGCTACTTAACATTTGCTATTTTACACCTATTTAACACCTGCTATTTTAAAGGTGTTTTTTTACACCTGCCATTTAACACCCGCTACTTAACATCTGCGACTTTACGCCTATTTAACACCTGCTACTAAACATCTGCTATTTTACACCTGCCATTTAACACCTGCTATTCAATATCCCATACACTTTTTCAATGGCATTTACAAATAGAATCTGCGCATACAAAAAGGCCCAAGATACCATTTAATGTACGTGGACGTACAAGGAGTACCAAATCACTTACAGAGAGCTCAATCCCACTGAAATTCAGTGAGTATACGCGGTGTGACGGGAGTTTAACGAGGCAGTCACACTGATGATCAGTAACTTAACTGACATGTGAGGGTGTGTTTAGTGTCAGTAGTTTAGGCGCCTCACCCTCCTTATACCTAATGATTTATGAAGAAATATTCTTGCTGGGAATATTCCTGTTCAGTACATGTGCTAAATAAAATCATTACTACTACTACTAATAATAATAATAATAATATTAACACTATTACTACTAATAACAGTAATAAAATCAATACTATTACTACTAATACTACTACTACTACTAATAATAATAGTATTAATAATGAGATTTATGGAATAAACACATCGACTCCAGGCTGAGGGACTGATTACCTCAAACTCATCATTTTCCATATTTCTCTGTACTGGACTGAAGAAGCTACTGTGTGGCGAAATGTTTCCAGAATAAAGATACCCAAATGTTACACAATTGTCTTAATTATCAATAATAATAACACCGTTTACCTAAACATTCGAGAGAGAGAGAGAGAGAGAGAGAGAGAGAGAGAGAGAGAGAGAGAGAGAGAGAGAGAGAGAGAGAGAGAGAGAGAGAGAGAGAGAGAGAGAGAGAGAGAGAGCCACTTGTCTTGGGATAATGTTAGTCTTCAATCTCCTTTAAGATCCGAGCAAAACACTTCCATTTGTCGACGAATAAGATGAGCGGAGTGGGACGATGATGATGTAGTCAGGCACAAGGAGAAAAATGGTGGTAGCGTTGGTGGTAGTTGTGGTAGTGTTTGATGTTGGTTGGAGTGGTGGTAGAGACAACACAACAAGCGTTTCTGTGGGTCAACGTTTCGCTATACATATATGTAAATTTCACCTATATATATATATATAGGTTTGTAGATAAATGGTTCAGAGAACCGACACGTTGTTAAATTAGACACATGTGCAACTCTTGGGTATCTTTATTGAGGAAACGTTTCGCCACACAGTGGCTTCATCAGTCCATACAAAGGATAAATTTGAAGAACAGGAGGAGAATGAGGTAATCAGTCCCTCAACCTTGAGTCGATGTGGTCAGTCCATCAATCTTGAATAGAATACGGCATATGAGCGGAGAAGCAGTTTATAAACCGTATGGCAGGAGAGGTGCAGCAGTCGTAGGTGGTGTCACATTTGTTCAATGTGGAAGTAGGTCGTGCCCAAGGGTTAGGCAAGCGAAGAATTCCCAAGTATTAAGATCAGACACTGCAACTTCTTGGGATCTTAATACTTGGGAATTCTTCGCTTGCCTAACCTTTGGTCTATAGTTCGAAGCAAAGGACCTGTCACCTGTTTTGAAAATAGGTATCACATTTGCCATTTTCCACTTATCTGGCACCATGCCAGTTTGTAGTGATATGTTGAAAAGATTAGCCAAAGGTTTGCTAAGCTCCTCTTTACATTCCTTTAGAACCCTTGCATACAGTTCATCAGGGCCTGGGGATTTGTTAGGTTTTAATTTATCTATTTGCCTAAGGACCATGTCACTTGTGACCCTAATCGTGCACAGTTTATTATCGTCCTGTTCTACATAATTTATCATTACTGGAATATCGCTGGTATCCTCCTGTGTAAAAACTGAGAGGAAGTATGTGTTAAAAATTCTACACATTTCCTTATCACTGTCAGTGAGCTGACCCGAGGAACTTTTGAGTGGGCCTATCTTGTCCCTGATCTTACTTCTGTATACCTGAAAGAATCCTTTTCGGTTAGTCTTCGATTTTCTTGCAACTTTAACCTCATAATCTCTTTTTGCTTTTCTAATTCCCTTTTTTATTTCTCTCTTTAACTGAATATATCGATTTCTTAATTGCCCCTCTCCTCTTTTGATTTGCCTATATATGCCTCTCTTTTGACCAATCAGATATTTTAATCTATTGTTCATCCATTGAGGATCATTTTTGTTTGATCTGATTTCCCTGTTTGGAACATAATTTGACTGAGCAGCTAGAACTATGCCCTGGAAAGCGTCATATCGGCAACCATCACCACCTACCTGACCCTTAGTCAGGTCATTCCAGTTCAGCCCACCTAAGTAATTGTTCAGTCCTATGAAATCAGCCAAGCGAAAATCAGGGACAGAGACTTGATTGCCATTATTAGGGGAATTCCATGATATATTAAAACTGAGTGATTTGTGATCACTTTCCCCAAGCTCATCATTAACCTCAAGATCATTAATTAGTGTTTCCCTACTGGCAAGAACCAAGTCAAGGAGGTTATTTCCCCTAGTTGGCTCTGTCCCAAACTGTTTTAAAAAACAATCCTGGATCGTATCAAGAAAGTCACCTGACTCTAAATTTCCTGTCAAATTGCTCCAGTCAATCTGTCTATAGTTGAAATCTCCCATTAGCACAACATTTTCGTATGTAGATGCCTTACGAATTTCGTCCCATAGAGGTTTACTGCACTCCCTATCAAGATTTGGGGCCCTGTAAATCACACCCAAAATTAGTTTTTCTCGGCCCTCGAGAAGCTGTAACCAAACAGATTCAGTGGCTGACGCTTCTAATTTTATATCTTGTCTAACACAACAATTTAAATTGTCTCTGACATACATCGCTACTCCACCACCCTTCCTGTTGACCCTGTCAGTGTGGAATAATTTATAGCCTTGTATGTGACATTCAGAGGGCATCTCTCTTTCAGATTGAGCCAGGTCTCTGTTATAGCAATAATATCTATGTTTCCTGCACTTGCAATTAATCTTAGCTCATCTATCTTATTTCTTACACTCCTGCTATTAGTATAGTAAACCTTAAGGAAGCTAGTCCCTTGCTGCCCTCTGCTGTCCCCCTTTGTTTGCTGACCTGATCTATTGTCTTTATTTATAACTTCATGCTGAATGCCTTTCATACATTTACTGTTTCCAACCCTAGTGTTGCAACCTGCTTGTTTCCCACACACACCCATACCTCCATCTTCTATCAGTTTAAAATCATAGGCATTTCACCAATGGCCTTCTCGACTGAGTTTGCAAGTGCTACCACCCCAGCCCCAGAGAGATGTACCCCATCCCTTGCATACATATCATGTTTGCCATAATGGGCTTGTTCCCATTACCTGACATGATATTATCCAGCCTGTTAACTATGTCCCCAACACCAGCTCCAGGGAAGCACACCATCTCTCATCTTTTTATTCCTATTACAAAAAGCACGGTCAATATATCTTACCTGAGAGTCACCAACCACAAGAATGCGCTTACCTCTGTTAGCAGGGGCTGTAGTACCCTTACCTTCACTGGCCACTGAAGTACATTCATCCTGAAGAACAGAAAAGCGATTTCCTACCTTCAGATCTTCACTCTTAACTTTCCTTATTCTGATTCTCCTCCCATTACTGGGAACGACTCGCCACTTGTAGCAGGTGCTGGACTGCACCTCACTGCTGGTAGCCGTTGCTACCTCCCCACCTTCAGCCTCCTCACAGCGAGAGGCAGACTGCACCTCACTGCTAGAAGCCTCATTCCCCACAACTCCAGCCACCTCACACTCTCTCACAGACCCATTGAGGTGGACCTTCAGCCTCCTAATCTCCTCCTGGAGAAGCAAGACCTCCTCCTTCAACTCTCCAACCTCAATTTTTAAAACACTGCAGAAGCAAGCCATGCTTTGTAACCGTCCACGCTAATCCCCAAAGCAGCTCGCTAAACCCAAGAGTTGCACATGTGTCTAATTTAACATATATATAGGTAAAACTTGCGATTTTGGCTTAAACAGCAATGGTCTTCTTGCCGAATAAGGAAAGCTAAAATTTGTGTATGCAACAATTTCGCAAAAATCATTCTGAACCTAACGAGAAAAAAAATATTTCATTGTTTGTTTATTAAATTATATTTAGTTGGATAAGGCTAAATTAAATTGCGCTTGTTATAATAAGGTCAGATAAGTTTTCTAAGGTTCTTTTGGTACAAATTATTAATTTTTACATTAACATAAATTAAAAAAAATTATATCTTCAAACGTTAAGATAAGAGATAAGATTTCGTTCGGATTTTTAACCCCGGAGGGTTAGCCACCCAGGATAACCCAAGAAAGTCAGTGCGTCATCGAGGACTGTCTAACTTATTTCCATTGTGGTCCTCAATCTTGTCCCCCAGGATGCGACCCACACTAGTCGACTAACACCCAGGTACCTATTTGCTGCTAGGTGAACATGACAACAGGTGTAAGGAAAAGCGTCGAAATGTTTCCACCCACCGGGAATCGAACCCGGGCCCTCCGTGTGTGAAGCGGGAGCTTTAGCCACCAGGCCACGGGACTTAATTTTAAAAGAGTTCTTTCTAATTGACCAATTATATATATAATTGCTTAGTTAATCTTAAGTTAATTTTAAGCCAGCCCGTAATGCTATGCATAGTATAAGTGGCTTTGGCATACTGCTCTTACCTGTATTTGTTGTACCTCTGTATGTGTGCTCAAATTTTTAAATAAATAAATAAATAAATAAATAAATAAATATATATATATATATATATATATATATATATATATATATATATATATATATATATATATATATAAAATCAGTAATTTAAAAGATCATTCTTTCTCGTTACAATTCATTCAAAAATTTCCTACCTTTTGGATCGTTTAAGCAAATTAACTCTCTCAAAAAACGTTTGTTTACCTTAAACAAACGTTTGTTTACCCTTAACAAGCAGACTTCTTTGAAGCTTAAAATGTTGCCAGTGAAGCGTTTTGTATAAGTCTTTAATGTTTCCTTTCTTGGGTAATATTTTGACACACATGGTGAGTAGCAGAGCCATGTAGTGAGAGTGGCAGCAAGTAGCAGCAGTCATCTAGTAACAGCAACAGTCAGCTGTAACAGTATATGAAGTACAGGAGAGTGGTAATAAATACTGAGACTGGGAGGAAAGGAAACTATTGAGAGTTGAGCGTAACAGAGAAGGAAAAGCGGGGAGAGAGGAAGAGTAAATGAGTACATGGGAAAGACAGCAGAGGACTTAGAAGTTCTAGCTAATGGACTGTCGTGTATGAGTCAATATAACAGCAGAAATAAGAGAGAGAGAGAGAGAGAGAGAGAGAGAGAGAGAGAGAGAGAGAGAGAGAGAGAGATAGAGCAGTAAAGTGCATCAACAACGTGCTTTAGTAAGTAAAGAGAGCTTGCTCGAGGGTGTTGCTCTCTCTCCTACAAAGTCTTCAAGACAGAGTTGAAGTCTGGCGTCCTGCACCAGCACATACCTCCCATCTTTGATGTCTTCTCTCCCAACACAAAACATTTTATTCACACTCAGAACTGTTTTCAACGACACTAAAATTAACAAGCATAATTTCTTCTTAGTATAATAATAATAATAATAATAATAATTATTATTATTATTATTATTATTATTAATAGTAGTAATAGTAGCAGTAGTAGTAGTAGTAGTAGTACTGTTATTATTATTATTATTATTATTAATAGTAGTAATAGTAGTAGTAGTAGTAGTAGTAGTAGTAGTACTGTTAATATTGTTATAAATATTATTTCTGTTAATATTATAATTATTACTTTATAGAGCCCAACTCTGGGGATGATCACGATTTGTAACCTCACAGTGGGATTTAATCGTAAGTGCTTCACAGTGGGATTTAATCGTAAGTGCTTCACAGTGGGATTTAATCGTAAGTGCTTCACAGTGGGATTTAATCGTAAGTGCTTCACAGAGTGATTTGATCACAATAGAGCTCCATAGTGAGATTTAATCATAAGAGCTTCACAGTGGGATTTAACCATAATAGAGCTTCACAGTGGGACTTAATCACAATAGAGCATCACAGTGGGATTTAATCATAATAGAGCCTCACAGTGGGATTTAACCATAACAGAGCTTCACAGTGGGATTTAATCACAATAGAGCTTCACAGTGGGATTTAACCATAGAGTTTCACAGTGAGATTTAACCACAATAGAGTTTCACAGTGGGATTTAACCACAATAGAGCTTCACAGTGGGAATTTAACCATAGAGCTTCACAGTGGGATTTAACCATAGAGCTTCACAGTGGGTTTAACGTAGCCAAAGTTCCTTCCTTCTTGAAGTACCTTTGTACCTTTGTATTTCCACAGACGGAGGCCCGAGGAAGCCTCGTTTCAGAACCTGTGAGTAAACCTCTCAAGAGAGGAACCCTCCCTGGGGAAGCACCAGCGGATGCCGTCTTGAATGCCACCTCCCCCAGGAGGAAAGGGGGGATTAGGGACACAGGGTGATTGTGGGAGAGATGGAGGAGTGTGGGAGGAATCCGTGTTGGAGAGGGGGAACAAGACGCATCTCGTGAGGGAGGATCTAGGGAGTGCTTCCCTCACATGTGGTGGAGAGGTGGTAATGATAGTGGTGGCGGAGAGGTGGTGATGGTAGTCATGGTAGTGGTGAAGTGATGGTAGTTATGGTAGTGGTGGAGAGGGGGTGATGGCAGTGGTGGTGGAGAAGTGATGGTAGTGGTGAAGAGGTGATAGTAGTTATGGTAGTGGTGGCGGAGAGGTGGTGATGGTAGTCATGGCAGGGTGGAGAGGTGGTGATGGTAGTTATGGTAGTGGTGGAGAGGGGGTGATGGCAGTGGTGGTGGAGAGGTGAAGGTAGTGGTGAAGAGGTGATAGTAGTTATGGTAGTGGTGGCGGAGAGGTGGTGATGGTAGTTATGGTAATGGAGATGGAGAGATGGATGGTAGTTATGGTAGAGAGGTGATGATGGTAGATATGGTTGCAGTAGCCTCGGTAAAGTTCCTCTCTGTTATCGAATCTTCTCCTCCTCCTCCTCCTCGTCCTCCTCTTCCTCTTCCTCTTCCTCTTCCTCCTCCTCCTCTCATTGGCATGCTGTCTGGTGACACTCGGAATAGAAATTGAGTTCTGAAAGTATTCCAGCAAACGAAATTTCCCCTCGTTCCATACATGCACTTTCCCCTCTTTTGTAACTCTCAAACAGAAAAAAGTGAAATTACATATTATACGTGTGTGTATGTGTGTGTGTGTATGTGTGTGTGTGTATGTGTGTGTACTCACCTAGTTGTACTCACCTAGTTGAGGTTGCGGGGGTCGAGTCCGAGCTCCTGGCCCCGCCTCTTCACTGATCGCTACTAGGTCACTCTCCCTGAGCCGTGAGCTTTATCATACCTCTGCTTAAAGCTATGTATGGATCCTGCCTCCACTACATCGCTTCCCAAACTATTCCACTTACTGACTACTCTGTGGCTGAAGAAATACTTCCTAACATCCCTGTGATTCATCTGTGTCTTCAGCTTCCAACTGTGTCCCCTGTGTTTGTGTGTGTGTGTGTGTGTGTGTGTGTGTGTGTGTGTGTGTGTGTGTGTGTGTGTGTGTGTGTGTGTGTGTGTGTGTGTGATTTTTGCTCTTGATTGGCCAGTTTTAACATGATTTATATTGGTTTTTAGGTAATTTTTTTAGCGGTGTTTGTAAACGGCTTGAGATGTATTATTTATACAATTCGTAGCAGGTGTTCACAAAATTTTAGCGGGTTTTTGCCTGATTTTAGCTTGATTTTTAGTTTTTTTACACGATTTAGGTTCATTTTACACGATTTAGCTGATTTTTACATGATTTAGCTTGGTTTTAGGTGTTTTAGGCGGTTTTTACATGATTTAGCTTGGTTTTAGGTGTTTTAGGCGGTTTTTACATGATTTAGCTTGGTTTTAGGTGTTTTAGGCGGTTTTTACATGATTTAGCTTGGTTTTAGGTGTTTTAGGCGGTTTTTACATGATTTAGCTTGGTTTTAGGTGTTTTAGGCGGTTTTTACATGATTTAGTCATTTTTTATATGCTTCAACAGGTTTTTTTTACATGTTTTAGCTGATTTTTTCCGTTTTAGTTTTTTTACGTGTTTTATCTGTTTTTTACATGTTTTTAGCTGGTTTTTCCCTGACGTCTGCCAGATGTTTCTTACCACTTTCTTCCTCTCTTTCTTCCTCTCTTTCTTCCTCTCTTTCTTCCTCTCTTTCTTCATCTCTCTCTTCTTTTGTTGATTTTTTCTTCCTCATCCTCTTCCTCCTCCTCTCTCTGTCCTCTTGTTACTCCCTCTTCCTCCTCCTCCCTCTGTCCTCTTTGTTACTCCCTCTCCCTTCTCCCTCTGTCCTCTTGTTACCCCCTCTTCCTCCTCCTCCCTCTGTCCTCTTGTTACTCCCTCTTCCTCCTTCTCCCTCTGTCCTCTTGTTACTCCCTCTCCCTCCTCCTCCCTCTGTCCTCTTGTTACTCCCTCTTCCTCCTCCTCCCTCTGTCCTCTTGTTACTCCCTCTCCCTCCTCCTCTCTCTGTCCTCTTGTTACTCCCTCTCCCTCCTCCCTCTGTCCTCTAGTTACTCCCTCTCCCTCCTCCTCCCTCTGTCCTCTTGTTACTCCCTCTTCCTCCTCCTCCCTCTGTCCTCTTGTTACTCCCTCTCCCTCCTCCTCCCTCTGTCCTCTTGTTACTCCCTCTCCCTCCTTCTCCCTCTGTCCTCTTGTTACTCCCTCTCCCTCCTCCTCCCTCTGTCCTCTTGTTACTCCCTCTCCCTCCTGCTTCCTCTGACCTCTTGTTACTCCCTCTCCCTCCTCCTCCCTCTGTCCTCTTGTTACTCCCTCTCCCTCCTCCTCCCTCTGTCCTCTTGTTACTCCCTCTTCCTCCTCCTCTCTCTATCCTCTTGTTACTCCCTCTCCCTCCTCCTCCCTCTGTCATCTTGTTACTCCCTCTCCCTCCTCCCTCTGTACTCTTGTTACTCTCTCTCCCTCCTCCTCCCTCTGTCCTCTTATTACTCCATCTCCCTCCTCCCTCTGTCCTCTTGTTACTCCCTCTCCCTCCTCCTCCCTCTGTCCTCTTGTTACTCCCTCTCCCTCCTCCTCCTTCTGTCCTCTTGTTACTCCCTCTCCCTCTTCCTCCCTCTGTCCTCTTGTTACTCCCTCTTCCTCCTCCTCCCTCTGTCCTCTTGTTACTCCCTCTCCCTCCTCCTCTCTCTGTCCTCTTATTACTCCCTCTCCCTCCTCCTCCTTCTGTCCTCTTGTTACTCCCTCTCCCTCCTCCTCCCTCTGTCCTCTCGTTACTCCCTCTTCCTCCTCCTCCCGCTTCTTGTGTTACTCCCTCCTCCATAATTTCATTGTGCCTCCCGTTCATTACCTCTCCTT
Source organism: Cherax quadricarinatus (assembly GCF_038502225.1). Lineage (NCBI taxonomy): Eukaryota > Metazoa > Arthropoda > Malacostraca > Decapoda > Parastacidae > Cherax > Cherax quadricarinatus. The sequence continues at coordinate 7,580,252 of NC_091388.1, read as the reverse complement.
TCCCCTCGTTCCTCACGCTCAATGAATATAGATGTGGGGTTCCTCTCTCCTCCCCTCCCCTCTCTCCCTTCCCCCTCTTTTCTCTCCCCCTCTCTTTCCATCTACAATACTGTCATTTTTTCAGTCTCTCTCTCTCTTTCTCTCTCTCTCCCTCTCTCTCTCTCTCTCTCTCTCTCTCTCTCTCTCTCTCTCTCTCTCTCTCTCTCTCTCTCTCTCTCTCTCTCTCTCTCTCTCTCTCTCTCTCTCTCTCTCTCTCTCTCTCTCTCTACACAGGGTTTTACAAGGTTAGGTTAAGGTTCCTAACTTTATTTGCAGGCTAAGAGTTGTTACCTACATCAGCTCTCTCTCTCTCTCTCTCTCTCTCTCTCTCTCTTCTTTACCTCTTTCCTTCTTACATTCTTCCTTCTCCTCCTCCTCCTCCTCCTCCATCTGCCTTCATCTCATTACCTTAACGCCTCTAATTGCCACAGCAAATTATTTTCAGTTTAGATAATTACGTTTTCTATGTTCGTGCCTCTCTCACTGCCTCTCTTACTGCCTCTCTCACTGCCTCTCTTACTGCCTCTCTCACTGCCTCTCTTACTGCCTCTCTCACTGCCTCTCTTACTTCCTCTCTTACTGCCTCTCTCACTGCCTCCCTCACTGCCTCTCTTACTGCCTCTCTTACTGCCTCTCTCACTGTCTCTCCCACTGCCTCTCTCACTGTCTCTCTCACTGCCTCTCTTACTGCCTCTCTCATTGCCTCTCTTACTGCCTCTCACTGCCTCTCTCACTGCCTCTCTTAGTGCCTCTCTCACTGCCTCTCTTACTGCCTCTCTCACTGTCTCTCCCACTGCCTCTCTTACTGCCTCTCTCACTGCCTCTCTTACTGCCTCTCTTACTGCCTCTCTTACTGCCTCTCTCACTGCCTCTCTTACTGCCTCTCTCACTGTCTCTCCTACTGCCCCTCTCACTGTCTCTCTCACTGCCTTTCTTACTGCCTCTCTCATTGCCTCTCTTACTGCCTCTCACTGCCTCTCTCGCTGCCTCTCTCACTGTCTCTCACTGCCTCTCTTACTGCCTCTCTCACTGTCTCTCTTACTGCCTCTCTTACTGCCTCTCTCACTGCCTCTCTTACTGCCTCTCTCACTGTCTCTCCCACTGCCTCTCTCACTGTCTCTTTCACTGCCTCTCTTACTGCCTCTCTCGTTGCCTCTCTTACTGCCTCTGCCTCTCTCACTGCCTCTCTCACTCTCTCACTGTCTCTCTCACTGTCTCTCACTGCCTCTCTTACTGCCTCTCTTACTGCCTCTCTCACTGTCTCTCTTACTGCCTCTCTTACTGCCTCTCTCACTGCCTCTCTTACTGCCTCTCTCACTGTCTCTCTCACTGCCTCTCTTACTGCCTCTCTCATTGCCTCTCTTACTGCCTCTCACTGCCTCTCTCGCTGCCTCTCTCACTGTCTCTCACTGCCTCTCTTACTGCCTCTCTCACTGTCTCTCTTACTGCCTCTCTTACTGCCTCTCTCACTGCCTCTCTTACTGCCTCTCTCACTGTCTCTCCCACTACCTCTCTCACTGTCTCTTTCACTGCCTCTCTTACTGCCTCTCTCGTTGCCTCTCTTACTGCCTCTGCCTCTCTCACTGCCTCTCTCACTCTCTCACTGTCTCTCTCACTGTCTCTTACTGCCTCTCTTACTGCCTCTCTTACTGCCTCTCTCACTGTCTCTCTTACTGCCTCTCTTACTGCCTCTCTCACTGCCTCTCTTACTGCCTCTCTCACTGTCTCTCCCACTGCCTCTCTTACTGCCTCTCTCACTGCCTCTCTTACTGCCTGTCTTACTGCCTCTCTTACTGCCTCTCTCACTGCCTCTCTTACTGCCTCTCTCACTGTCTCTCCCACTGCCCCTCTCACTGTCTCTCTCACTGCCTCTCTTACTGCCTCTCTCATTGCCTCTCTTACTGCCTCTCACTGTCTCTCTCGCTGCCTCTCTCACTGGCTCTCACTGCCTCTCTTACTGCCTCTCTCACTGTCTCTCTTACTGCCTCTCTTACTGCCTCTCTCACTGCCTCTCTTACTGCCTCTCTCACTGTCTCTCCCACTGCCTCTCTCACTGTCTCTTTCACTGCCTCTCTTACTGCCTCTCTCGTTGCCTCTCTTACTGCCTCTGCCTCTCTCACTCTCTCACTGTCTCTCTCACTGTCTCTCACTGCCTCTCTTACTGCCTCTCTTACTGCCTCTCTCACTGTCTCTCTTACTACCTCTCTTACTGCCTCTCTCACTGCCTCTCTTACTGCCTCTCTCACTGCCTCTCTCACTGTCTCTCTCACTGCCTCTCACTGCCTCTCTCGCTGCCTCTCTCACTGTCTCTCACTGCCTCTCTCACTGCCTCTCTCACTGCCTCTCTTACTGCCTCTCTCACTGCCTCTTTTTTTTTTTTTTTTTTTTTTTTTTTTTTTTTTTTTTTTTTACACATGGTTTGACAAGGTTAAGGATCCCTAGCTTTATTGACAAGCTATTTACAGGTTAAGGATTCCTAACTTTATTGACAAGCTAAGAGCTGTTACCTACATCAGCTCATTTGAAAGCATTTTTATTGTTATGAGACATACAAGTAGGGAACAGGATGAAGTTGGAGCCATCTGTGGGCCAGCATTTTCATTTGATCAACTGACGTTATCTCGTTGACATCATTATGCTGAACGAATGTGTTCCATACTCGAGTCATCCTGGGTATGTATGATCTCAGATGGAGTGATGTTCTGGAGAAGGGTACAGCCAGAGTGAAGTTGCTGCTTTCTGCCCGTCTTGTGGCATAAAAGCTTGTTTCGCGCTGTCCTCGAAGTGGATCCAAGTGTGGTATTTTGACAATATTGGCCTTGTACATAACAGTAAGGCCACCCACATCCCTCCTATGTTGAAGGCTCTGCTGAAATGACAGATCCATCCAGGATGGGTCCAGGCGAGAGATGAGACGTCTTGCTCTGTTCTCTACTCTGTCAAGCAGTCGCAGATGAGAGGGGGGACAGGCAAACCAAGAAAGTGGAGCATACTCAAGGTGTGAGCGTACTTGTGCCTCGTACAGTATCTTGCAACCCCTACTGTCAAGCAGATGCGAGATACGGCGAAGTGCTGTAAGCTTCCTGGCTGCCTTGTTTGCAAGATTTACAACATGGTTCTTCATGGTTAGTTTGGAGTCAAATTTCACCCCAAGGATATCAACTTCTTCTCCAGGTGCCAACATCCTCCCATTCATCCTTACTACTGCACCAGCATTACCATCATGGTGCCTATAGACGATCATCATTTGCGTTTTCTCAGGTGCAAATGTTACTTGCCATCTATTTCCCCAAGCTGATATAGCTCTCAGCTGGTGATTGATGTAGCTTAGAGCAGCTGGCATTTCTTCTCTTGGATAAGTGAATGTCAGTGTACAGTCGTCTGCATATGCATGTGATTCTGGGATGAGATGAAGAAGGTCGTTGAAGTAGACATTCCATAACAGTGGACCCAGCACACTTCCTTGTGGAACGCTTGCCCCAATAGGATGTCTTGCTGATTCCGTTCCATTGAGGACTACACTTAGAGATCTACCATGAAGGTAATCACTGAGGAGACATAGCGTAGAGCCTGCAATTCCCAGTGCTTGAAGTTTTGCTAAGAGGCCCTGGTGCCACACCCGGTCGAAAGCGCCAGCAATGTCCAGTGCTACCACACAGCTGACTTTGGATTCATCCAGTGACTGGTGCCACTACTGCCTCTTCCACTGCCTCTGTCACTGTCCCTCTCGCTGCCCCTCTTACTGCCTCTCACTGCCTCTCTCACTGCCTCTCACACTGCCTCTCTCGCTGCCCCTCTTACTGCCTCTCTCACAGCCTCTCTGCCTCTCAAACCCTTTAATAATCTACATTAATAATTATTAATCCAACACTATGAGAATTATCATAAAATTCCTAACAGTGTATAATTAAAATATACAGTGTGTATAATCAGTAGAAATAGCTCCTTCTAAATTAGAAAGATTATAAATATATAACTCAGGAGTTATTATAGTAATCTCACGATGGTGGATAATAATTACTGTTAAAGTTATAGAATAATTATAGAATTACAGTATGTGTATTAACTTAGTTAATTGATAATTGCTCGTGGATTTTTCTCTATGTGTATTTTGCATGATAATTTGTAGGCTGAAATATTAATTTACAATGAAATTATAGATTATTTATCTTAGGGCGCCATCTATAATCTCCTCCAACACTCCAGTTCTCCCTCTCTCCTCCAACACTCCAACATATATCTTCTCTTCCTCCAACACTCCACCTCTCTCTCCAGCATTCTGTCAGCCCCTCCCTCTCTCTTCCCCAACACACCACCAGCAATTCCCCTCTCCACCACTTCCCCCTCTCCAACAAAACTCC
>NC_091388.1:7570852-7573352 GCF_038502225.1 Cherax quadricarinatus | reverse complement strand
CAGCACCACACACCACAACCAGCACCACACACCACAACCAGCACCACACACCACAACCAGCACCACACACCACAACCAGCACCACACACCACAACCAGCACCACACCACAACCAGCACCACACACCACAACCAGCACCACACACCACAACCAGCACCACACCACAACCAGCACCACACACCACAACCAGCACCACACACCACAACCAGCACCACACACCACAACCAGTACCACACACCACAACCAGCACCACACACCACAACCAGCACCACACACCACAACCAGCACCACACACCACAACCAGCACCACACACCACAACCAGCACCACACACAACAACCAGTACCACACACCACAACCAGCACCACACACCACAACCAGCACCACAACCAGCACCACACACCACAACCAGCACCACACACCACAACCAGCACCACACACCACAACCAGCACCACACACCACAACCAGCACCACACACCACAACCAGCACCACACATCACAACCAGCACCACACACCACAACCAGCACCACACACCACAACCAGCACCACACACCACAACCAGCACCACACACCACAACCAGCACCACACACCACAACCAGCACCACACATCACAACCAGCACCACACACCATTACCAGCACCACACACCACAACCAGCACCACACCACAACCAGCAACACACACCACAACGAGCACCACACACCACAACCAGCACCACACACCACAACCAGCACCACACACCACAACCAGCACCACACATCACAACCAGCACCACACACCACAACCAGCACCACACATCACAACCAGCACCACACTCCACAACCAGCACCACACACCACAACCAGCACCACACACCACAACTAGCACCACACATCTCAACCAGCACCACACACCACAACCAGCACCACACACCACAACCAGCACCACACACCACAACCAGCACCACACACCACAACCAGCACCACACACCACAACCAGCACCACACACCACAACCAGCACCACACACCACAACCAGCACCACACCACAACCAGCACCACACACCACAACCAGCACCACACACCACAACCAGCACCACACCCCAACCCCCACCACTCACCACAACCAGCACCACACACCACAACCAGCACCACACACCACAACCAGTACCACACACCACAACCAGCACCACACACCACAACCAGCACCACACACCACAACCAGCACCACACACCACAACCAGCACCACACACCACAACCAGCACCACACACAACAACCAGTACCACACACCACAACCAGCACCACACACCACAACCAGCACCACAACCAGCACCACACACCACAACCAGCACCACACACCACAACCAGCACCACACACCACAACCAGCACCACACACCACAACCAGCACCACACACCACAACCAGCACCACACATCACAACCAGCACCACACACCACAACCAGCACCACACACCACAACCAGCACCACACACCACAACCAGCACCACACAACACAACCAGCACCACACACCACAACCAGCACCACACATCACAACCAGCACCACACACCATTACCAGCACCACACACCACAACCAGCACCACACCACAACCAGCAACACACACCACAACGAGCACCACACACCACAACCAGCACCACACACCACAACCAGCACCACACACCACAACCAGCACCACACATCACAACCAGCACCACACACCACAACCAGCACCACACATCACAACCAGCACCACACGCCACAACCAGCACCACACACCACAACCAGCACCACACACCACAACTAGCACCACACATCTCAACCAGCACCACACACCACAACCAGCGCCACACACCACAACCAGCACCACACATCACAACCAGCGCCACACACCGTTACCAGCACCACACACCACAACCAGCACCACACACCACAACCAGCACCACACGTCACAACCAGCGCCACACACCATTACCAGCACCACACACAACTGTTATAATCCTTGCACTCAAGTGCGCCCATGTATCTAAGGCTGATATTTTAATTATAACTGATTCTCTATCGTCTATAAATGCTCTCACCTTCTGATGTAAAAACTGTGGCATGCTTGTGTCAGAAGCCAAACACAGGTATGGTAGGACTGTGGACAGCAGTCGGAGTACACCTGTGGATTCCATCTCACATTGGTCTTCAGAAGCATGATAGAACTAATGAACTGGCTAAGTTATATCTTCACAGAGGGAGTAGATCACAATCTTTGGCTGTCAGTTAGCCACTTGAGAACAACAATGCGAGAAGAACTTCAACCGAACTTCGCTGACTTAAGAGTGAGGGAGAGTGACATCTGTCAGTCCTTTTCTCATCATTCTGTCATGAAGGAGGAGACACATGTGTATGGCGCATCCACCACACAACATCATTACCAACACCACACACTATCCACCCCAAGAGGGAGAACAGCCACTTAAATGTCCTCGCATCACTGTCCACTTGCAAACCATACCCCGGCCGGGATTGAACCCGCG
>NC_091388.1:7545852-7568352 GCF_038502225.1 Cherax quadricarinatus | reverse complement strand
AGGCAGCAAGACCTAAACAACAGGGACCTAAACAAGACCTCTTGAGGCAGTAAGACCTAAACAACAGGGACCTAAACAGGACCTCTTGAGGCAGCAAGACCTAAACAACAGGGACCTAAACAGGACCTCTTGAGGCAGCAAGACCTAAACACGACCTCTTGAGGCAGCAAGACGTAAACAACAGGGACCTAAACACGACCTCTTGAGGCAGCAAGACCTAAACAGGACCTCTTGAGGCAGCAAGACCTAAACAACAGGGACCTAAACAGGACCTCTTGAGGCAGGAAGACCTAAACAACAGGGACCTAAACAGGACCTCTTGAGGCAGCAAGACCTAAACAACAGGGACCTAAACAAGACCTCTTGAGGCAGTAAGACCTAAACAACAGGGACCTAAACAGGACCTCTTGCGGCAGCAAGACCTAAACAACAGGGACCTAAACAGGACCTCTTGAGGCAGCAAGACCTAAACAACAGGGACCTAAACAAGACCTCTTGAGGCAATAAGACCTAAACAACAGGGACCTAAACAAGACCTCTTGAGGCAGCAAGACCTAAACAACAGGGACCTAAACAGGACCTCTTGAGGCAGGAAGACCTAAACAACAGGGACCTAAACAGGACCTCTTGAGGCAGGAAGACCTAAACAACAGGGACCTAAACAGGACCTCTTGAGGCAGGAAGACCTAAACAACAGGGACCTAAACAGGACCTCTTGAGGCAGCAAGACCTAAACAACAGGGACCTAAACAGGACCTCTTGAGGCAGCAAGACCTAAACAACAGGGACCTAAACAGGACCTCTTGAGGCAGCAAGACCTAAACAACAGGGACCTAAACAGGACCTCTTGAGGCAGCAAGACCTAAACAACAGGGACCTAAACAGGACCTCTTGCTGTAACTACAAGCACAGGCTCGTGCCTTCAAGGTCTTCTATATATAAGTGGGAAGGTTAGTTTATACTCCATCCACACAGTTTGTTCTGTGTTATACAACACCTCCATCACCACCACCATCACTACCTCCATCACCACCACTATCACTACCTCCATCACCACCACCATCACTACCTCCATCACCACCACCATCACTCCCTCCATCACCACCACCATCACTACCTCCACCACCACCATCACTACCTCCATCACCACCACCATCACTACCTCCATCACCACCACCATCACTACCTCCATCACCACCACCATCACTACCTCCATCACCACCACCATCACTACCTCCATCACCACCACCATCACTACCTCCATCACCACCACCATCACTACCTCCATCACCACAACCATCACTACCTCCATCACCACCACCATCACTACCTCCATCACCACCACCATCACTACCTCCATCACCACCACCATCACTACCTCCATCACCACAACCATCACTACCTCCATCACCACCACCATCACTACCTCCATCACCACCACCATCACTACCTCCATCCCCACCACCATCACTACCTCCATCACCACCACCATCACTACCTCCATCACCACCACCATCACTACCTCCATCACCACCACCATCACTACCACCATCACCACCACCATCACTACCTCCATCACCACCACCATCACTACCTCCATCACCACCACCATCACTACCTCCATCACCACCACCATCACTACCTCCATCACCACCACCATCACTACCTCCATCCCCACCACCATCACTACCTCCATCACCACCACCATCACTACCTCCATCACCACCACCATCACTACCTCCATCACCACCACCATCACTACCACCATCACCACCACCATCACTACCTCCATCACCACCACCATCACTACCTCCATCACCACCACCATCACTACCTCCATCACCACCACCATCACTACCTCCATCACCACCATCACTACCACCATCACTACCTCCATCACCACCACCATCACCACAACCATCACTACCACCATCACCACCACCATCACTACCTCCATCACCACCACCATCACTACCTCCATCACCACCACCATCACTACCTCCATCACCACCACCATCACTACCTCCATCACCACCACCATCACTACCTCCATCACCACCACCATCACTACCTCCATCACCACCACCATCACTACCTCCATCACCACCACCATCACTACCTCCATCATCACCACCATCACTACCTCCATCACCACCACCATCACTACCTCCATCACCACCACCATCACTACCTCCATCACCACCACCATCACTACCTCCATCACCACCACCATCACTACCTCCATCACCACCACCATCACTACCTCCATCACCACCACCATCACTACCTCCATCATCACCACCATCACCACCACCATCACTACCTCCATCACCACCACCATCACTACCTCCATCACCACCACCATCACTACCTCCATCACCACCACCATCACTACCACCATCACCACCACCATCACTACCTCCATCACCACAACCATCACTGCCTCCATCACCACCACCATCACTACCTCCATCACCACCACCATCACTACCTCCATCACCACCACCATCACCACCACCATCACTACCTCCATCACCACCACCATCACTACCTCCATCACCACCACCATCACCATCACTACCTCCATCACCACCACCATCACTACCTCCATCACCACCACCATCACTACCACCATCACCACCACCATCACTACCTCCATCACTACCTCCATCACCACCACCATCACCACCACCATCACTACCTCCATCACCACCACCATCACTACCTCCATCACCACCACCATCACCACCACCATCACTACCTCCATCACCACCACCATCACTACCTCCATCACCACCACCATCACTACCTCCATCACCACCACCATCACTACCTCCATCACCACAACCATCACTACCTCCATCACCACCACCATCACTACCTCCATCACCACAACCATCACTACCTCCATCATCACCACCATCACTACCTCCATCACCACAACCATCACTACCTACATCACCACAACCATCACTACCTCCATCACCACAACCATCACTACCTCCATCACCACAACCATCACTACCACCATCACCACAACCATCACTACCTCCATCACCACCACCACTACCACCATCACCACAACCAACACTACCTCCATCACCACAACTATCACTACCTCCATCACCACAACCATCACTACCTCCATCACAACAACCATCACTACCTCCATCACCACCACCATCACTACCTCCATCACCACCACCATCACTACCTCCATCACCACAACCATCACTACGACCATCACCACAACCATCACTACCACCATCATCACAACCATCACTACCACCATCGCTACTACCATCGCTACATACCACCATCGCTACTACCACCATCGCTACATACCACCATCGCTACTACCACCATCGCTACATACCACCATCGCTACATACCACCATCGCTACTACCACCATCGCTACATACCACCATCGCTACTACCACCATCGCTACATACCACCATCGCTACTACCACCATCGCTACATACCACCATCGCTACTACCACCATCGCTACTACCACCATCGCTACATACCACCATCGCTACTACCACCATCGCTACATACCACCATCGCTACTACCACTATCGCTACTACCACCATCGCTACTACCACCATCGCTACTACCACCATCGCTACATACCATTATCGCTACTACCACCATCGCTACTACCACCATCGCTACTACCACCATCGCTACTACCACCATCGCTACTACCACCATCGCTACATACCACCATCGCTACTAACACCATCGCTACATACCACCATCGCTACTACCACCATCGCTACTACCACCATCGCTACATGCCACCATCACTACATGTCACCATCGCTACATACCACCATCGCTACATACGACCATCGCTACTACCACCATCGCTACATACCACCATCGCTACATACCACCGTCGCTACTACCACCATCGCTACATACCACCATCGCTACTACCACCATCGCTACTACCACCATCGCTACTACCACCATCGCTACTACCACCATCGCTACTACCACCATCGCTACATACCACCATCGCTACTACCACCATCGCTACATACCACCATCGCTACTACCACCATCGCTACTACCACCATCGCTACATGCCACCATCACTACATGTCACCATCGCTACATACCACCATCGCTACTACCACCATCGCTACATACCACCATCGCTACATACGACCATCGCTACTACCACCATCGCTACATACCACCATCGCTACATACCACCGTCGCTACTACCACCATCGCTACATACCACCATCGCTACTACCACCATCGCTACTACCACCACTACAGAGAGCATGGTGAAGAACCTACCTAGCATAGGTGAGTAGGTCTATTGCGGTACTCTGGTATTCTTCGGTACGTCCACGAGGTTCTATGAGTCTTGAATACCATCCATCCCCGGGACTTGGTCTTTAGTATTCTCACTAGAGTCTTAGACGAGTCTTTCCAGAGACTTATTCATGTACCATGAGAGTCCAAAACCCAGGTCCTCCTATAACCATAAACTAGTTCAAGAGTCCAATATCCAAGTACCAAGTCCCAAGACTTGTAAGTTAAGAGTACACAAGCATTCCTAGCTTAAAAGACCCAAGTCTTCGTGAATCACACACTAGTACTTCTAGCTTCTAAGTCTTCGTGAATCACACACTAGTACTTCTAGCTTCTAAGTCTTCGTGAATCACACACTAGTACTTCTAGCTTCTAAGTCTTCGTGAATCACACACTAGTACTTCTAGCTTCTAAGTCTTCGTGAATCACACACTAGTACTTCTAGCTTCTAAGTTTTCGTGAATCACACACTAGTACTTCTAGCTTCTAAGTCTTCGTGAATCACACACTAGTACTCCTAGCTTCTAAGTTTTTGTGAATCACACACTAGTACTTCTAGCTTCTAAGTTTTCGTGAATCACACACTAGTACTCCTAGCTTCTAAGTTTTCGTGAATCACACACTAGTACTCCTAGCTTCTAAGCTTTTGTGAATCACACACTAGTACTTCTAGCTTCTAAGTTTTCGTGAATCACACACTAGTACTCCTAGCTTCTAAGTTTTCGTGAATCACACACTAGTACTCCTTGCTTCTAAGTTTTCGTGAGTCACACACTAGTACTTCTAGCTTCTAAGTCTTCGTGAATCACACACTAGTACTTCTAGCTTCTAAGTCTTCGTGAATCACACACTAGTACTTCTAGCTTCTAAGTCTTCGTGAATCACACACTAGTACTTCTAGCTTTTAAGTTTTCGTGAATCACACACTAGTACTTCTAGCTTCTAAGTTTTTGTGAATCACACACTAGTACTCCTAGCTTCTAAGTCTTCGTGAATCACACACTAGTACTCCTAGCTTCTAAGTTTTTGTGAATCACACACTAGTACTCCTAGCTTCTAAGTCTTCGTGAATCACACACTAGTACTTCTAGCTTCTAAGTCTTCGTGAATCACACACTAGTACTTCTAGCTTCTAAGTCTTCGTGAATCACACACTAGTACTTCTAGCTTCTAAGTTTTTGTGAATCACACACTAGTACTCCTAGCTTCTAAGTCTTCGTGAATCACACACTAGTACTCCTAGCTTCTAAGTCTTCGTGAATCACACACTAGTACTTCTAGCTTCTAAGTCTTCGTGAATCACACACTAGTACTCCTAGCTTCTAAGTTTTTGTGAATCACACACTAGTACTCCTAGCTTCTAAGTCTTCGTGAATCACACACTAGTACTTCTAGCTTCTAAGTCTTCGTGAATCACACACTAGTTCTCCTAGTTTCTAAGTTTTCGTGAACCACACACTAGTACTCCTAGCTTCTAAGTTTTCGTGAATCACACACTAGTACTTCTAGCTTCTAAGTTTTCGTGAGTCACACACTAGTACTTCTAGCTTCTAAGTTTTCGTGAACCACACACTAGTACTCCTAGCTTCTAAGTTTTCGTGAATCACACACTAGTACTCCTAGCTTCTAAGTTTTCCTGAATCACACACTAGTACTCCTAGCTTCTAAGTTTTCGTGAATCACACACTAGTACTCCTAGTTTCTAAGTTTTCGTGAACCACACACTAGTACTCCTAGCTTCTAAGTTTTCGTGAATCACACACTAGTACTTCTAGCTTCTAAGTCTTCGTGAATCACACACTAGTACTCCTAGCTTCTAAGTCTTCGTGAATCACGCACTAGTACTCCTAGCTTCTAAGTCTTCGTGAATCACACACTAGAACTTCTAGCTTCTAAGCCTTCGTGAATCACACACTAGTACTTCTAGCTTCTAAGTCTTCGTGAATCACACACTAGTACTCCTAGCTTCTAAGTCTTCGTGAATCATACACTAGTACTCCTAGCTTCTAAGTTTTCGTGAATCACACACTAGTACTCCTAGCTTCTAAGTCCCGAATCTTCACTACAGCCGCTGCTGTCTTAGACAAGTTCCCACACAGCGGATCTCTAAATAGGGACAAGTTACTCGACGGAACTTGAGTTTGGTGAACTAACTTGTGTAGGCTGAGGGGAGTGAGGAGAGAGGCTTGTAGGAGAGGCTCAGGCGGGAGAAATATAGGTGAGAAGAGGGAATGATTGGGGAGATGAAATGAGGGGATGGGAGAGAAGGGAGATGAAAGGAAGGGATGGGAGAGAAGGGAGATTAAAAGAGGGGAAGGGAGAATGTGGAGGAGAACTTAAGAAAAACAAGGATAGTAGAGATATTGGAAGGATGTGGAGAGAGTTAAATAAAATGTATAGAAAGGGAGGAGAAAATGGGAATAAACGAATGTGCGATTAGTAGATGTAGTAAAAGGAAGAGGACAAAGGGTAAAAGGAAGTGGATAAAATGAGGAACGAACTAAAAAATAGGCAAGAGTAAAGAAAGTGACAAAAAAAAGGACAAAGATAAAAAATGGTATGGAATAAAGGCATGAAAGAAATGAAAAAAAAATGATAGATAATTTTAATACTGAAAGATGGTGTGTGTGTGTGCGCACCCGCGCGCACACACACACACACACACACACACACACACACACACACACACACCTTTAAGCAGAGGTATGATAAAGCTCACGGTTCAGGGAGAGTGACCAAGTAGCGACCAGTGAAGAGGCGGGGGCCAGGAGCTACGACTCGACCCCTGCAACCTCAACTAGGTGAGTACACACAAAGAACACAAAAGGTAAAACTAACGAACAATTAAAGAATTAGTGGGTTAAAACACAACTATTGTGATGAAGACATATGTGAAACACTTTAGTATCTCGTGTATCAGAAATAAGCAAGTGTTGCACATGTGTCTTATTTATCTACCTGTCGTTATTGTATACAATTTTAGGTGTGAAAGAATCACATCAATGCCTAAAGACTCTCCTAAATGTTCCCCGAGGTCTCAACAGGCACCTCGGTAATTAAAAAACTTTACGAAAGTGGGAAGACCGAAATCATGCACAGCTACAGTGTGTAGCAGAACACTCGTGTTGTGTACCAGAACACTCGTGTTGTGCACCAGAACACTCTTGTTGTGTACCAGAACACTCGTGTTGTGTACCAGAACACTCGTGTTGTGCACCAGAACACTCGTGTTGTGTAGCAGAACACTCGTGTTGTGTACCAGAACACTCGTGTTGTGTACCAGAACACTCGTGTTGTGTACCAGAACACTCGTGTTGTGTACCAGAACACTCGTGTTGTGTACCAGAACACTCGTGTTGTGTACCAGAACACTCGTGTTGTGTACCAGAACACTCGTGTTGTGTACCAGAACACTCGTGTTGTGTACCAGAACACACGTGTTGTGTACCAGAACACTCGTGTTGTGTACCAGAACACTCGTGTTGTGTACCAGAACACTCGTGTTGTGTACCAGAACACTCGTGTTGTGTACCAGAACACTCGTGTTGTGCACCAGAACACTCGTGTTGCGTACCAGAACACTCGTGTTGTGTACCAGAACACTCGTGTTGTGTACCAGAACACTCGTGTTGTGCACCAGAACACTCGTGTTGTGTACCAGAACACTCGTGTTGTGTACCAGAACACTCGTGTTGTGTACCAGAACACTCGTGTTGTGTACCAGAACACTCGTGTTGTGTACCAGAACAAACGTCCTGTACACAACAACACGTCCTGTACACAACAACACGTCCTGTACATCATAACACACGTCCTGTACACCATAACACGTCCAGTACACCACAACACACGTCCTGTATACCACAATGCGTCCTGTACACCACAACACGTCCTGTACACAACACGTCTTGTACGCCATAACACACGTCCTATACACAACACATCCTGTACACCACAACACATATCCTGTACAAACACATCTCTCACACACCCTAATTCATCTTCCAAACAATTCTCACCCAACATATTTCTCCAATCAGCAGAGCAACAACCGCGACTCTCTCCCCTCCCCAAGCCTTCCTCTTCCACTGGCAGCAGTGGAAGGTAAGCAGCGCACGTGGCAGGTAATGAAGCAGGGGTAAACACTACCAGTAGGAGGCAACACCATGGGACCCAGACTAAACACTTCCCGCATTGTTGATAGGTTCATCCTTCAGCACTCCCTTCCTGCCTCCTTCAACTCCTCCCTCCCTCCTACATCTCGTTTCTTCCTCCCTCTCCTTCTCTTCTACATAGCTTTAATCTTCTGAGAGATAATTCCCAAGTGTTAGCAACCGCAAATATACTGGAAGGAAACCTTTGAAGCTGCCAATAGTAACTCAGTCCATAGTGTAATGCATGACGATATCCTCATCATCCTACTTAAGTCTCCCAGCTCAATCTGACACTTTCCATTACATCATGTATGTAACCCATCTTGTGTCATGAAATATGATAGGGAAACATAGCTAGCTTTTCTTCCCACAATGTAACTATCATATAGAATAGTGTAGCAACACACTGCTGGTGTTCCCACAATGTAACTATCACATAGAATAGTGTAGCAACACTGCTGGTGTTCCCACAATGTAACTATCATAGAGAATAGTGTAGCAACACACTGTTGGTGTTCCCACAATGTAACTATCATACAGAATAGTGTAGCAACACACTGCTGGTGTTCCCACAATGTAACTATCATATGGAATAGAGTAGCAACACACTGCTGGTGTTCCCACAATGTAACTATCATATAGAATAGTGTAGCAACACACTGTTGGTGTTCCCACAATGTAACTATCTTATAGAATAGTGTAGCAACACACTGCTGGAGTTCCCACAATGTAACTATCATATAGAATAGTGTAGCAACACACTGCTGGTGTTCCCACAATGTAACTATCATATAGAATAGTGTAGCAACACACTGCTGGTGTTCCTACAATGTAACTATCATATAGAATAGTGTAGCAACACTGCTGGTGTTCCCACAATGTAACTATCATATAGAAAAGTGTAGCAACACACTGCTGGTGTTCCTACAATGTAACTATCATACAGAATAGTGTAGCAACACTGCTGGTGTTCCCACAATGTAACTATCATATAGAATAACGAATCGTCAAACTGCTGGTGTTTCCAGTTTTGTTTAAAAACAAATAATTTGCTTGTCAGTGTCTGTGTATACAATCTACCTGTTCCGTGTCTGTTCTGCGTGGGTGTGTAGTGTGTGTCTGTGTATGTCTGCCTGGAGAAGCAATTTGCCTGTCCATGTATGTCCGTGAGTGTGTGTGTGTGTGTGTGTGTGTGTGTGTGTGTGTGTGTGTGTGTGTGTGTGGGTGTGTGTGTGTATGTGTGTGTTTAGCACCCTACCCTGCACTGTTCTATTATTGTCTCCTGTCACCACTGTTTGTCTTTCTCTGACTCCTGTGAAGGGGTGAGAGCTTGAGTATGTAATGTGTGCGTGTGCGAGAGTGAGTTTTGTGACAGTGAAAGTGTACATTATCACAGACTCAATGTATGAAAGTGTACATTATCACAGACTCAATGTATGAAAGTGTACATTATCACAGACTCACAGTGTACATTATCACAGACTCACAGTGTACATTATCACAGACTCACAGTGTACATTATCACAGACTCACAGTGTATATTATCACAGACTCACAGTGTACATTATCACAGACTCACAGTGTACATTATCACAGACTCACAGTGTACATTATCACAGACTCACAGTGTACATTATCACAGACTCACAGTGTACATTATCACAGAGTCACAGTGTACATTATCACAGACTCACAGTGTACATTATCACAGACTCACAGTGTACATTATCACAGACTCACGGTGTACATTATCACACTCACAGTGTACATTATCACAGACTCACAGTGTACATTATCACAGACTCACAGTGTACATTATCACAGACTCACAGTGTACATTATCACAGACTCACAGTGTACATTATCACAGACTCACAGTGTACATTATCACAGACTCACAGTGTACATTATCACAGACTCACAGTGTACATTATCACAGACTCACAGTGTACATTATCACAGACTCACAGTGTACATTATCAGACTCACAGTGTACATTATCACAGACTCACAGTGTACATTATCACAGACTCACAGTGTACATTATCACAGACTCACAGTGTACATTATCACAGACTCACAGTGTACATTATCACAGAGTCACAGTGTACATTATCACAGACTCACAGTGTACATTATCACAGAGTCACAGTGTACATTATCACAGACTCACAGTGTACATTATCACAGACTCACAGTGTACATTATCACAGACTCACAGTGTACATTATCACAGACTCACAGTGTACATTATCACAGACTCACAGTGTACATTATCACAGACTCACAGTGTACATTATCACAGACTCACAGTGTACATTATCACAGACTCACAGTGTACATTATCACAGACTCACAGTGTACATTATCACAGACTCACAGTGTACATTATCACAGACTCACAGTGTACATTATCACAGACTCACAGTGTACATTATCACAGACTCAGTGTATGTACAGTGAGAGTCTACCTTAATCATTATTTCAGCTTTTAATGTGCAGGTAGCATGCAGCCGATAGTCTTTAAACCTAAAATAAACATAATATATATGGATTTCCATACAGCTCAATGAAAATCGAACAAAAAATCTGAGAAATCGATAGAAATCAAAGCGTCAAGAAAACACGGGTTCTTGACGATTAAATCAGCCTCACAGACAGGTCTGACTGCTATACACATGTATAAAAAAACACCATGAAAAACACGTTCTTTCAACCACAGCCAATAAAACACTCCCAAAAGGGACCATGTGATGGAGAGTCAGTGGCAAACACAAGTGAGAGGGGAGAGGCGAGAGGGAGTGGGAGAGGAGGGGAAGAGAGAGAGATCAGAGAGAGTGAGAGAGGGAGGTCAGGGCGTTAGAGAAGTATGAGGGACGGGAAAGTGAATGAGAGAGATTAGGAGGACAGGGAGAGAGATAACTAAAAAAGAAAGCCGATATATATATTACTTTTTTTTATTATCACACTGGCCGATTCCCACCAAGGCAGGGTGGCCCGAAAAAGAAAAACTTTCACCATCATTCACTCCATCACTGTCTTGCCAGAAGGGTGCTTTACACTACAGTTTTTAAACTGCAACATTAACACCCCTCCTTCAGAGTGCAGGCACTGTACTTCCCATCTCCAGGACTCAAGTCCGGCCTGCCGGTTTCCCTGAACCCCTTCATAAATGTTACTTTGCTCACACTCCAACAGCACGTCAAGTATTAAAAACCATTTGTCTCCATTCACTCCTATCAAACACGCTCACGCATGCCTGCTGGAAGTCCAAGCCCCTCGCACACAAAACCTCCTTTACCCCCTCCCTCCAACCTTTCCTAGGCCGACCCCTACCCCGCCTTCCTTCCACTACAGACTGATACACTCTTGAAGTCATTCTGTTTCGCTCCATTCTCTCTACATGTCCGAACCACCTCAACAACCCTTCCTCAGCCCTCTGGACAACAGTTTTGGTAATCCCGCACCTCCTCCTAACTTCCAAACTACGAATTCTCTGCATTATATTCACACCACACATTGCCCTCAGACATGACATCTCCACTGCCTCCAGCCTTCTCCTCGCTGCAACATTCATCACCCATGCTTCACACCCATATAAGAGCGTTGGTAAAACTATACTCTCATACATTCCCCTCTTTGCCTCCAAGGACAAAGTTCTTTGTCTCCACAGACTCCTAAGTGCACCACTCACCCTTTTCCCCTCATCAATTCTATGATTCACCTCATCTTTCATAGACCCATCCGCTGACACGTCCACTCCCAAATATCTGAATACATTCACCTCCTCCATACTCTCTCCCTCCAATCTGATATCCAATCTTTCATCACCTAATCTTTTTGTTATCCTCATAACCTTACTCTTTCCTGTATTCACTTTTAATTTTCTTCTTTTGCACACCCTACCAAATTCATCCACCAATCTCTGCAGCTTCTCTTCAGAATCTCCCAAGAGCACAGTGTCATCAGCAAAGAGCAACTGTGACAACTCCCACTTTATGTGTGATTCTTTATCTTTTAACTCCACGCCTCTTGCCAAGACCCTCGCATTTACTTCTCTTACAACCCCATCTATAAATATATTAAACAACCACGGTGACATCACACATCCTTGTCTAAGGCCTACTTTTACTGGGAAATAATTTCCCTCTTTCCTACATACTCTAACTTGAGCCTCACTATCCTCGTAAAAACTCTTCACTGCTTTCAGTAACCTACCTCCTACACCATACACCTGCAGCATCTGCCACATTGCCCCCCTATCCACCCTGTCATACGCCTTTTCCAAATCCATAAATGCCACAAAGACCTCTTTAGCCTTATCTAAATCCTGTTCACGTATATATATATATATATATATATATATATATATATATATATATATATATATATATATATATATATATATATCACCCTTCAAGCCTGGACAGATGGGAAGCAGGTGGTGTGGGACTATACATGTGCATCTACCTTGGCTGATACCTATCTCCATTACACCAGGGAGGAAGGAGGGGCAGCTGCCAGCTTCAGGGAGTCCCAAAAGTCTAGAAAATATGGAGAACTTGCCCATCATTATATGTTTGTTCCCATAGGCTCAGAGACCCTTGGCTCATGGGGAAAGAGTGCATCTAATTTCCTTAAGGAGCTGGGAAAAAGACTCATCAGGGTAACTAGGGATCCCAGGGCAGCTAGTTTTCTGTTCCAGCGGCTCAGTGCGGCTGTTCAAAGGGGTAATGCCTGCTGCATTTTGGGCACACGCCCCAGCTCTGAGGAGCTGGATGAGATTTTCGCCTTATAATCGGTGATACACACGTAACATGTACCGTATATGCCACCTTTATATCAACAATGTATCTCTTAAATCTTTATATATATATATATATATATATATATATATATATATATATATATATATATATATATATATATATATATATATATATATATATATATATATATATATATATATGGTGTGGGAAGGTTCAACCAATGTTAGTTCTCAAGCTGTTACTCTCAATGACTCCCTACGAGTTTAGCTCTTCTCGTGAGTGTATTTCTGCTCCTCAGGCCCGTCTGTCACCCCTGCAGGTTTACCTCTTTCTCATAATTATAAAAGTCATCATCATTTGCTCATTATAAGCAGGGTAAATGCCCGTCAAATCTGACAGGAGAATGACAGGGTGATGGACAGATTTCCTGGCGATAAACTCCACCGTTTATGAGAGAGAGAGAGAGAGAGAGAGAGACAGACAGACAGACAGACAGAGAGAGAGAGAGACAATTACCCGAAACGAGGATAATCTTGGTTACACTTCGCTAAATGTTAAAAGAATTAATTTCCACATAGGGAATTACAGGCCAGCTGGTGCTGACAAAAACTCGCGCCTACAACACTGACGATATTACTCGGTATTAACTAGAAATACTTCCCTAGAAGATCAGTACTCTGGTAATTTTTATTTGTTGAATAAGGGGACGAAATTGATCGCAAATGAAACGAAATTATTTGAAAATTTCGTAATTTATTGTAATTGATTCGTAATCGGGAGTTATAGGAATCGACAGAAAAATATCGTAATAAGATTGGAAACGATCGGAATTGACCTGAAAAGATTGTAAGAAGATTAGAAACGATAGGAATTGACAGGAAAAGTTTGTAAGATTAGAAATTATAGGAATTTAGAGAAAAATATATATCGGAAAATTTACAAATAATAAGAATTGATGGAAAAAATGGAACTGAAACTGATCGAAAATTATTAAAATTTATATAAATTGGTCAGAGCGGACTGCAAATTACACAATTTCTTCAGGAATGACCGGATATGATTGGCTTATACGCGAGTGCAAATAACAGAAAGTGGTTAGAATTCCTAAGAATTTGCAGAATTTATCGGAACTAGAGTGAATTTATTTTAAAAAATCGGAAATGATCAATTTTGAGCAGCATCGATTGGAAGTGATCGGAGCGGAACAAAACTGATCAGAATTACACAGAGATCAAAAGAACTTAGTGGTACTGGACAAGAAGTAATGTGAGTGTAACGTATCTCTTAAAACAGTGAAAATAGTAGAGAGAAAACTATTAACCTGGTGCTATGGTGCATACAGCTTATCCTATCCTACTATCAACACTACCATCATCCTCCAGCAACACTACCACCCTTCTCTCCCATCACCAACACAACCACCATCCTCTCCATACCACTCTTCCCACCACCATCCTCCAGCAACACTGCCACCCTTCTCTCCCATCACCAACACAACCACCATCCTCCAGTAACACTACCACCCTTCTCTCCCATCCCCAACACAACCACCATCTTCCAGTAACACTACCACCCTCCTCTCCCATCACCAACACAACCACCATCCTCCAGCAGCACTACCACCCTCCTCTCCCATCACCAACACAACCACCATCCTCTCCATACCACTCTTCCCACCACCATCCTCCAGCAACACTGCCACCCTTCTCTCCCATCACCAACACAACCACCATCCTCCAGTAACACTACCACCCTTCTCTCCCATCCCCAACACAACCACCATCTTCCAGTAACACTACCACCCTCCTCTCCCATCACCAACACAACCACCATCCTCCAGTAACACTGCCACCCTTCTCTCCCATCACCAACACAACCACCATCCTCCAGCAACACTGCCACCCTTCTCTCCCATCACCAACACAACCACCATCCTCCAGTAACACTGCCACCCTTCTCTCCCACCACCAACACAACCACCATCCTCCAGCAACACTACCACCCTCCTCTCCCATCACCAACACAACCACCATCCTCCAGTAACACTGCCACCCTTCTCTCCCATCACCAACACAACCACCATCCTCCAGCAACACTACCACCCTCCTCTCCCATCACCAACACAACCACCATCCTCCAGCAACACTACCACCCTCCTCTCTCATCACCAACACAACCACCATCCTCTCCATACCACTCTTCCCACCACCATCCTCCAGCAACACTGCCACCCTTCTCTCCCATCACCAACACAACCACCATCCTCTCCATACCACTCTTCCCACCACCATCCTACAGCAACACTACCACCCTCCTCTCCCATCACCAACACAACCACCATCCTCTCCATACCACTCTTCCCACCACCATCCTACAGCAACACTACCACCCTTCTCTCCCATCACCAACACAACCACCATCCTCTCCATACCACTCTTCCCACCACCATCCTACAGCAACACTACCACCCTCCTCTCCCATCACCAACACAACCACCATCCTCTCCATACCACTCTTCCCACCACCATCCTACAGCAACACTACCACCCTTCTCTCCCATCACCAACACAACCACCATCCTTCAGAAACACTACCACCCTTCTCTCCCATCACCAACACAACCATCATCCTCCAGCAACACTACCACCCTTCTCTCCCATCACCAACACAACCACCATCCTCCAGCAACACTACCACCCTTCTCTCCCATCACCAACACAACCACCATCCTCCAGCAACACTACCACCCTTCTCTCCCATCACCAACACAACCACCATCCTCCAGCAACACTACCACCCTTCTCTCCCATCACCAACACAACCACCATCCTCTCCATACCACTCTTCCCACCACCATCCTCCAGCAACACTACCACCCTTCTCTCCCATCACCAACACAACCACCATCCTCTCCATACCACTCTTCCCACCACCATCCTCCAGCAACACTACTACCCTTCTCTCCCATCACCAACACAACCACCATCCTCTCCATACCACCCTTTCTACCACCATCCTCCAGCAAACACTACCACCCTTCTCCCCCATCACCAACGGTACCACCATCTTCCAACATTGACACTACCACTACCCTTCTGCCACCACTACCCACCATCAACACCACCATCTTCCAGCCACCATCGGCACTACCACCATCCTCCAGCAACACTACCCCATCCTCAAATCACCACATACCAAATAGCCTTCTACTCACAAACCACCAGCAATTTCACTACTACCATCCTCCCCTCCACCAAACTACCACCATCTTACCACCACTACCACCAACATTACTGCCTAACACCCACGACCACCCAGCAACTACACTATTACCATCCCCCCCCACCACCGTTACCACCATCCTCCCCACCACCACTACCACCATCCTCTCCACCACCACTACCACCATGTTACACCGAAGCCACTACCAGACCTACACCACAACCATTCAACCTCAATCTTATATTACCAGCACCACGCTATCACCAATCCTGCCACTACCTTTCTATCACCATTCCCATCACCAGCACCACACAATACTCTCAATCCTTCCATTACGAGCACAATACTACCAACATGCCCACAACCATCCCCTACCATCACCACTACCAGCATCCCCCACCCACGGCATCATCACCCCCACATCTGTCACCAGGGGATAATCCAGCACCACAATACAACCCTGACACTGGACACGACAACACACACAGCAATACTAACACCGGGTCATATTCTCACACCATCTGTTGTCCACACACTTCTAACTTTTGTTGGACAGTCTGACGAACATGATTTTCAGATTCTGTTAACCAAATCTTGTCAATTTAGAGGGAATTTTATTGAAAATTTTTTGATTAAACGATTTTGGGGGGAATTTCAGTGCTCAAATATTGACGATTTTGGGGGAATTTTTATTTATCAAATATTGATGATTTTTAGGATTTTATTAATGATGTTTGAGATTTTTGGAGATATTCAATATATTAAATAGTGATTTTTTAGTTACTGGGCGAAGGAGAATAAGAGTTAACAGTGAATCATCAAGAGTTAACACCAGGGAATCACCAAGAGTTGACACCAGGGAATCATCAAGAGCTGACACCAGGTTATCATCAAGAGCTGACACCAGGGAATCACCAAGAGTTGACAACAGGGAATCACCAAGAGTTGACACCAGGGAATCACCAAGAGTTGACACCAGGGAATCATCAAGAGCTGACACCAGGTTATCATCAAGAGTTGACACCAGGGAATCACCAAGAGTTGACACCAGGGAATCATCAAGAGCTGACACCAGGTTATCATCAAGAGCTGACACCAGGGAATCACCGAGAGTTGACACCAGGGAATCATCAAGAGCTGACACCAGGTTATCATCAAGAGCTGACACCAGGGAATCACCGAGAGTTGACACCAGGGAATCACCAAGAGTTGACACCAGGGAATCATCAAGAGCTGACACCAGGTTATCATCAAGAGCTGACACCAGGGAATCACCGAGAGTTGACACCAGGGAATCACCAAGAGTTGACACCAGGGAATCACCAAGAGTTGACACCAGGGAATCATCAAGAGCTGACACCAGGTTATCATCAAGAGCTGACACCAGGGAATCACCGAGAGTTGACACCAGGGAATCACCAAGAGTTGACACCAGGGAATCACCAAGAGTTGACACCAGGGAATCATCAAGAGCTGACACCAGGTTATCATCAAGAGCTGACACCAGGGAATCACCAAGAGTTGACACCAGGGAATCACCAAGAGTTGACACCAGGGAATCACCAAGAGCTGACACCAGGGAATCACCAAGAGTTGACACCAGGGAATCATCAAGAGCTGACACCAGGTTATCATCAAGAGCTGACACCAGGTTATCATCAAGAGTTAACAACAGGGAATCATCAAGAATTAACAACAGGTTATCATCAAGAGTTAACAACAGGGAATCATCAAGAATTAACAACAGGGAATTATCAAGAGTTAACAACAGGTTATCATTAAGAGTTAACAGGGAATCGTCAAGAATTAACACAATGGAATTATCAAGAGTTAACAACAGGGATTCATCAAGAGTTAACAACAGGTTATCATCAAGAGTTAACAACAGGGAATCATCAAGAGTTAACAACAGGTTATCATCAAGAGTTAACAACAGGGAATCATCAAGAGTTAACAACAGGGAATCATCAAGAGTTAACAACAGGGAATCATCAAAAGTTAACAACAGGGAATCATCAAGAGTTAACAACAGGGAATTATCAAGAGTTAACAACAGGGAATCATCAAAAGTTAACAACAGGGAATTTGCACTGAAAACTTAACTGTTTGCTATCCTAATGGCAGTAAATTTAACTTAAGACATTCAACTTGACAACTGGATTAATAATGACTCTGTGTCGTCACTGAAGGAACTTGACTAAATAAGTTTATCCAGATACAGTACTCATAAATGCAGCCACATAAATTGTTAAACATAGCAGCATATGCAAATCAACCACCGGGGGGGAGGTGGGTCGAATGATTTCAATCCCCATCCCCCCCCCCCCAGGTTGCTTTGCTTCTTGTATTGATTATTCGCTATTTTAATATAATATCAGCATCTGTGTTGGTTACCTAGGACTACCCCAAAAAAGTCAGACAAAGTGACTTATTTCCACTGGAGACAAATAACAAAAAGGCACAATACCATCAGTGTGACTTTGTAAATGGTCCAGGTCGGACCGAAACGTCGTCGTAAGCGGGTTATTTGTGTATCATTCCACTGGGGTACAGATATTAAAATATAAATCCAAGAGAAATGAGTTACTGTACAATTATTGTTGATTCCATCGCACATTGAGTTACTCCGTCATAAAGTTAGTAAGCCAAAGTATATTCAATGAAAAACTTGAATATAACTTTGGTAGGCCTGTATCTACCGTTAGAAATAACGTTAGCATAGAAGTAAATGATGAATTTGAGTGTTACAGGTATGCAGTAAAAAGCCTGAGGAGATCTGTCACTCAGTATAACATGAAGGTAGATAAGCAAATTGACGGAGCTACTTCCAATGTAAACACAGTTGTGATGAGTGGTTTGAAAAACCGACAAGTTGAAGATTGAAACACTTATGCAGCATATGGAAATCTTTATTCAGGAAACGTTTCGCCACACAGTGGCTTCATCAGTCCAATACAAAGAGGAAGGTGTAAGGAGAGGAGGAGAATGAGGTAATCAGTCCCTCAACCTGGAGTCGATGTGTTCAGTCCATCAATCTTGTAGAATGATGGACTGAACACATCGACTCTAGGTTGAGGGACTGATTACCTCATTCTCCTCCTCTCCTTACACCTTCCTCTTTGTATTGGACTGATGAAGCCATTGTGTGGCGAAACGTTCCCTGAATAAAGATTCCCATATGCTGCATAAGTGTCTCAATCTATAAACACAGTGTTGATGCTGTAGTAGCCAGACTTAGACTTGGTTACAAGTACTTCTGACAGTTTGGAATAGGACAGTTGGCCATATGGCCACTTTCTTGTTTGTTTGTCCACTTACTGAGGGAGAGAGAGAGAGAGAGAGAGAGAGAGAGAGAGAGAGAGAGAGAGAGAATAATAACCTATGTGATCTCAATTTGTCTTATTTATAAAGCATGAGATACCAGGTATTTTAGGCAAAGATCCTAAATTTGCTTACATTAGATGAAATATAAATTGTAAATGTATATCCAGAAGTACTCTTGAGGCCTAGTTCCTAGGCCTGTGTATGTTCTTGCTCTACCATCCACAGGATGCCTTCCCACCTACCCAACACAACGTCAAAATGTAAATAAAAAAAAAAGGTATTCGGATAATTTTGCCAAGTACCAAACCCACGAAATATCAGAGTGACTTACGGCGCGAGTTGAGCGAAACATCGAGGCAGCTAACGAATGGTAACGACAAAACGAATAATAATAAAAGGCATCGGTAGTTTAGGAGACATTTACAGAGAGGCTTGTTAGAGAGTTTGTGAGTTAAATACTAACTAGAAAGTTCGTGAGGTTTTAAAGACTAACTAGAAAGTCTGTGAGAGTTAACAACTAACTAGAAAGTCTGTGAATTAACAACTAGAAAGTTCGTGAGAGTTAACGACTTGCTAGAGAGTCTGCGAGAGTTTAAAATTAGAGTCACTGAAGAGAGTTTGAGAGAAAAGTTTAGCAGTAAAGAGTCTGTGAGGAGAGTTTAAGGTAAGATAAAGTGCCTTTAAAGAGTTTCTGAAGGTAAACCCGAGACTACCTTCCCAGAACTTCAGTAGTTACACTGAACACTACTAACTACATTATTTACTTATCAATGACCCCTCAAGGAAGGTTCCTTGATGTTGGTGAGGGGCTCTTGATTTAGGGAATTGGATCTGTGCTCCAGTTCCCCGAATAAAGCCTGAATGCCTTCCACATCCCCCCCTCCCAGGCGCTGTATAATCCTCCGGGTTTAGCGCTTCCCCCTTGATTATAATAATAATAATAATACTTATCAATGATGACTTTATTGACTACGATTTAATAAAAGAATAAAAACCAGAGGAAATACTTACAATAAAACCTCCTCTTCTCCTTCTTCTTCAATGTTAACTCAGTCATCACTTACCTGCAACACAAATAACAATATAATAATTATCTTATTAATGTTAACTCAGTCATCAATTACCTGCAACACAAATAAAATAATAATTATCTTATTAATGTTAACTCAGTCATCACTTACCTGCAACACAAATAAAATAATAATTATCTTATTAATGTTAACTCAGTCATCACTTACCTGCAACACAAATAACAATATAATAATTATCTTATTAATGTTAACTCAGTCATCAATTACCTGCAACACAAATAAAATAATAATTATCTTATTAATGTTAACTCAGTCATCACTTACCTGCAACACAAATAAAATAATAATTATCTTATCAATGTTAACTCAGTCATCACTTACCTGCAACACAAATAACAATATAATAATTATCTTAATTACAAACAATTACATTAGGTATTCATTTATCTTTGTGTGTGTGTCTGGGTGTTTTAAAGGAGAGTGAGGATAATTTATCCACCTGGATAATTTAGTTATCCTCCTCTGGATAATTTTGATATAATAACCATTTAAGAAAGGTCACTTGATGCTTGTTAAGGGCTCTTGATCCGAGGTATAGGAGTTACTCTCCCATCCTCCGCCTTTCTTTTCATCTCACCCTTTTCTTCCTTCTCATCTCTGCTCTTCTTTATATTTCCCCCTTTGCCTCTTCCTCACGTCTCCTTTTTCTTTCGCCTCACTCTCTCTCTATCTCCCCTCTCTTCTCTCTTCCACTCTCACCTCTCTACCTTCTCTCCCACACTTCTTGCTGCGAGGTTGATTACAAATCTCTCACAGATCTGAGGAATTTAATTTTTTCACGAAAGACTGGTTGGTAGTGTGTGTGTGTGTGTGTGTGTGTGTGTGTGTGTGTGTGTGTGTGTGTGTGTGTGTGTGTGTGTGTGTGTGTGTGTGTGTGTGTGTGTGTGGACGGAGAGGCGGAAATACTATTGGGTGTGAGTGTATAGGCGTGGTGACACACGCCCGCCTTGCTGTCTGCTGTCACCACCTAAATTTCCACCTACCAGTCTACTAGTGACACAAATAGGTGAACACAATTAGGTGAGCACACACACACTGTGTGTGTGTGTGTCTCTGACAAGTGATGTAGTGGAGGCATGAACCATACACAGTTTTAAGACGAGGTATGATAAAGCTCATGTAGCAGGGAGAGAGCGGATCTAGTAGCGACCAGTGAACAGGCGGGGCCAGGAGCCGAGTCTCGACTCCTGCAACCACAATTAGGTGAGTACACACACAAATAGGTAAGCACAATTAGGTGAGTACACACACAAATAGGTAAGCACAATTAGGTGAGTACACACACAAATAGGTAAGCACAATTAGGGGAGTCCACACAAATAGGTAAGCACAATTAGGTGAGTGCACACACAAATAGGTAAGCACAATTAGGTGAGTACACACACAAATAGGTAAGCACAATTAGGTGAGTACACACACAAATAGGTAAGCATAATTAGGTGAGTACACACACAAATAGGTAAGCACAATTAGGTGAGTACACACACAAATAGGTAAGCGCAATTAGGTGAGCACACACACAAATAGGTAAGCGCAATTAGGTGAGTACACACACAAATAGGGAAGCACAATTAGGTGAGTACACACACAAATAGGTAAGCAC
>NC_091388.1:7485852-7540852 GCF_038502225.1 Cherax quadricarinatus | reverse complement strand
AATGTTTTATTTAGAGAATTGTGGTAGTTCTGTTTTATTTAGAGAATTGTGGTAGTTCTGTTTTATTTAGAGAATTGTGGTAGTTCTGTTTTATTTAGAGAATTGTGGTAGTTCTGTTTTATTTAGAGAATTGTGGTAGTTCTGTTTTATTTAGAGAATTGTGGTAGTTCTGTTTTATTTAGAGAATTGTGGTAGTTCTGTTTTATTTAGAGAATTGTGGTAGTTCTAATGTTTTATTTAGAGAATTGTGGTAGTTCTGTTTTATTTAGAGAATTGTGGTAGTTCTGTTTTATTTAGAGAATTGTGGTAGTTCTGTTTTATTTAGAGAATTGTGGTAGTTCTGTTTTATTTAGAGAATTGTGGTAGTTCTGTTTTATTTAGAGAATTGTGGTAGTTCTAATGTTTTATTTAGAGAATTGTGGTAGTTCTGTTTTATTTAGAGAATTGTGGTAGTTCTAATGTTTTATTTAGAGAATTGTGGTAGTTCTGTTTTATTTAGAGAATTGTGGTAGTTCTGTTTTATTTAGAGAATTGTGGTAGTTCTGTTTTATTTAGAGAATTGTGGTAGTTCTGTTTTATTTAGAGAATTGTGGTAGTTCTGTTTTATTTAGAGAATTGTGGTAGTTCTAATGTTTTATTTAGAGAATTGTGGTAGTTCTGTTTTATTTAGAGAATTGTGGTAGTTCTGTTTTATTTAGAGAATTGTGGTAGTTCTGTTTTATTTAGAGAATTGTGGTAGTTCTAATGTTTTATTTAGATAATTGTGGTAGTTCTGTTTTATTTAGAGAATTGTGGTAGTTTTGTTTTATTTAGAGAATTGTGGTAGTTCTGTTTTATTTAGAGAATTGTGGTAGTTCTGTTTTATTTAGAGAATTGTGGTAGTTCTGTTTTATTTAGAGAATTGTGGTAGTTCTAATGTTTTATTTAGAGAATTGTGGTAGTTCTGTTTTATTTAGAGAATTGTGGTAGTTCTAATGTTTTATTTAGAGAATTGTGGTAGTTCTGTTTTATTTAGAGAATTGTGGTAGTTCTGTTTTATTTAGAGAATTGTGGTAGTTCTGTTTTATTTAGAGAATTGTGGTAGTTCTGTTTTATTTAGAGAATTGTGGTAGTTCTGTTTTATTTAGAGAATTGTGGTAGTTCTAATGTTTTAGAGAATTGTGGTAGTTCTGTTTTATTTAGAGAATTGTGGTAGTTCTGTTTTATTTAGAGAATTGTGGTAGTTTTACCGTGTTATTTAGGATAATGTTGTAGTTTTATTTGTGAATAAGTTTTTCAGAAAACCGAGAAATATTTAGAGAAGTGTGGTAGTACTACCTGTTACAGTGGTGCGTTTGTGCTTACAGTGTTACAGTGGTGCGTTTGTGCTTACAGTGTTACAGTGGTGCGTTTGTGCTTACAGTGTTACAGTGGTGCGTTTGTGCTTACAGTGTTACAGTGGTGCGTTTGTGCTTACAGTGTTACAGTGGTGCGTTTGTGCTTACAGTGTTACAGTGGTGCGTTTGTGCTTACAGTGTTACAGTGGTGCGTTTGTGCTTACAGTGTTACAGTGGTGCGTTTGTGCTTACAGTGTTACAGTGGTGCGTTTGTGCTTACAGTGTTACAGTGGTGCGTTTGTGCTTACAGTGTTACAGTGGTGCGTTTGTGCTTACAGTGTTACAGTGGTGCGTTTGTGCTTACAGTGTTACAGTGGTGCGTTTGTGCTTACAGTGTTACAGTGGTGCGTTTGTGCTTCCAGTGCTACAGTGGTGCGTTTGTGCTTACAGTGTTACAGTGGTGCGTTTGTGCTTACAGTGTTACAGTGGTGCGTTTGTGCTTACAGTGTTACAGTGGTGCGTTTGTGCTTACAGTGTTACAGTGGTGCGTTTGTGCTTACAGTGTTACAGTGGTGCGTTTGTGCTTACAGTGTTACAGTGGTGCGTTTGTGCTTACAGTGTTACAGTGGTGCGTTTGTGCTTACAGTGTTACAGTGGTGCGTTTGTGCTTACAGTGTTACAGTGGTGCGTTTGTGCTTACAGTGTTACAGTGGTGCGTTTGTGCTTAGTGTTACAGTGGTGCGTTTGTGCTTCCAGTGTTACAGTGGTGCGTTTGTGCTTAGTGTTACAGTGGTGCGTTTGTGCTTCCAGTGTTACAGTGGCGCGTTTGTGCTTAGTGTTACAGTGGTGCGTTTGTGCTTCCAGTGTTACAGTGGTGCGTTTGTGCTTAGTGTTACAGTGGTGCGTTTGTGCTTACAGTGTTACAGTGGTGCGTTTGTGCTTAGTGTTACAGTGGTGCGTTTGTGCTTACAGTGTTACAGTGGTGCGTTTGTGCTTAGTGTTACAGTGGTGCGTTTGTGCTTACAGTGTTTCAGTGGTGCGTTTGTGCTTAGTGTTACAGTGGTGCGTTTGTGCTTAGTGTTACAGTGGTGCGTTTGTGCTTAGTGTTACAGTGGTGCGTTTGTGCTTCCAGTGTTACAGTGGTGCGTTTGTGCTTAGTGTTACAGTGGTGCGTTTGTGCTTACAGTGTTACAGTGGTGCGTTTGTGCTTAGTGTTACAGTGGTGCGTTTGTGCTTACAGTGTTACAGTGGTGCGTTTGTGCTTAGTGTTACAGTGGTGCGTTTGTGCTTACAGTGTTACAGTGGTGCGTTTGTGCTTAGTGTTACAGTGGTGCGTTTGTGCTTCCAGTGTTACAGTGGTGCGTTTGTGCTTAGTGTTACAGTGGTGCGTTTGTGCTTAGTGTTACAGTGGTGCGTTTGTGCTTAGTGTTACAGTGGTGCGTTTGTGCTTACAGTGTTACAGTGGTGCGTTTGTGCTTAGTGTTACAGTGGTGCGTTTGTGCTTACAGTGTTACAGTGGTGCGTTTGTGCTTAGTGTTACAGTGGTGCGTTTGTGCTTCCAGTGTTACAGTGGTGCGTTTGTGCTTAGTGTTACAGTGGTGCGTTTGTGCTTCCAGTGTTACAGTGGTGCGTTTGTGCTTAGTGTTACAGTGGTGCGTTTGTGCTTCCAGTGTTACAGTGGTGCGTTTGTGCTTAGTGTTACAGTGGTGCGTTTGTGCTTACAGTGTTACAGTGGTGCGTTTGTGCTTAGTGTTACAGTGGTGCGTTTGTGCTTACAGTGTTACAGTGGTGCGTTTGTGCTTAGTGTTACAGTGGTGCGTTTGTGCTTACAGTGTTACAGTGGTGCGTTTGTGCTTAGTGTTACAGTGGTGCGTTTGTGCTTCCAGTGTTACAGTGGTGCGTTTGTGCTTAGTGTTACAGTGGTGCGTTTGTGCTTCCAGTGTTACAGTGGTGCGTTTGTGCTTAGTGTTACAGTGGTGCGTTTGTGCTTACAGTGTTACAGTGGTGCGTTTGTGCTTAGTGTTACAGTGGTGCGTTTGTGCTTACAGTGTTACAGTGGTGCGTTTGTGCTTAGTGTTACAGTGGTGCGTTTGTGCTTCCAGTGTTACAGTGGTGCGTTTGTGCTTAGTGTTACAGTGGTGCGTTTGTGCTTCCAGTGTTACAGTGGTGCGTTTGTGCTTAGTGTTACAGTGGTGCGTTTGTGCTTACAGTGTTACAGTGGTGCGTTTGTGCTTAGTGTTACAGTGGTGCGTTTGTGCTTACAGTGTTACAGTGGTGCGTTTGTGCTTCCAGTGTTACAGTGGTGCGTTTGTGCTTAGTGTTACAGTGGT
Organism: Cherax quadricarinatus; assembly: GCF_038502225.1. Classification (NCBI taxonomy): domain Eukaryota; kingdom Metazoa; phylum Arthropoda; class Malacostraca; order Decapoda; family Parastacidae; genus Cherax; species Cherax quadricarinatus. Next base: position 7,537,206 of record NC_091388.1, on the reverse strand, counting down.
GCGTTTGTGCTTACAGTGTTACAGTGGTGCGTTTGTGCTTAGTGTTACAGTGGTGCGTTTGTGCTTACAGTGTTACAGTGGTGCGTTTGTGCTTCCAGTGTTACAGTGGTGCGTTTGTGCTTAGTGTTACAGTGGTGCGTTTGTGCTTAGTGTTAAAGTGGTGCGTTTGTGCTTACAGTGTTACAGTGGTGCGTTTGTGCTTCCAGTGTTACAGTGGTGCGTTTGTGCTTCCAGTGTTACAGTGGTGCGTTTGTGCTTCCAGTGTTACAGTGGTGCGTTTGTGCTTCCAGTGTTACAGTGGTGCGTTTGTGCTTAGTGTTACAGTGGTGCGTTTGTGCTTACAGTGTTACAGTGGTGCGTTTGTGCTTCCAGTGTTACAGTGGTGCGTTTGTGCTTAGTGTTACAGTGGTGCGTTTGTGCTTAGTGTTACAGTGGTGGGTTTGTGCTTACAGTGTTACAGTGGTGCGTTTGTGCTTCCAGTGTTACAGTGGTGCGTTTGTGCTTCCAGTGTTACAGTGGTGCGTTTGTGCTTCCAGTGTTACAGTGGTGCGTTTGTGCTTCCAGTGTTACAGTGGTGCGTTTGTGCTTCCAGTGTTACAGTGGTGCGTTTGTGCTTCCAGTGTTACAGTGGTGCGTTTGTGCTTCCAGTGTTACAGTGGTGCGTTTGTGCTTCCAGTGTTACAGTGGTGCGTTTGTGCTTCCAGTGTTACAGTGGTGCGTTTGTGCTTCCAGTGTTACAGTGGTGCGTTTGTGCTTCCAGTGTTACAGTGGTGCGTTTGTGCTTACAGTGTTACAGTGGTGCGTTTGTGCTTCCAGTGTTACAGTGGTGCGTTTGTGCTTCCAGTGTTACAGTGGTGCGTTTGTGCTTCCAGTGTTACAGTGGTGCGTTTGTGCTTCCAGTGTTACAGTGGTGCGTTTGTGCTTCCAGTGTTACAGTGGTGCGTTTGTGCTTCCAGTGTTACAGTGGTGCGTTTGTGCTTCCAGTGTTACAGTGGTGCGTTTGTGCTTCCAGTGTTACAGTGGTGCGTTTGTGCTTCCAGTGTTACAGTGGTGCGTTTGTGCTTCCAGTGTTACAGTGGTGCGTTTGTGCTTCCAGTGTTACAGTGGTGCGTTTGTGCTTCCAGTGTTACAGTGGTGCGTTTGTGCTTCCAGTGTTACAGTGGTGCGTTTGTGCTTACAGTGTTACAGTGGTGCGTTTGTGCTTACAGTGCTACAGTGGTGCGTTTGTGCTTCCAGTGTTACAGTGGTGCGTTTGTGCTTCCAGTGTTACAGTGGTGCGTTTGTGCTTCCAGTGTTACAGTGGTGCGTTTGTGCTTCCAGTGTTACAGTGGTGCGTTTGTGCTTCCAGTGTTACAGTGGTGCGTTTGTGCTTACAGTGTTACAGTGGTGCGTTTGTGCTTACAGTGTTACAGTGGTGCGTTTGTGCTTCCAGTGTTACAGTGGTGCGTTTGTGCTTCCAGTGTTACAGTGGTGCGTTTGTGCTTCCAGTGTTACAGTGGTGCGTTTGTGCTTCCAGTGTTACAGTGGTGCGTTTGTGCTTACAGTGTTACACTGGTGCGTTTGTGCTTACAGTGTTACAGTGGTGCGTTTGTGCTTCCAGTGTTACAGTGGTGCGTTTGTGCTTCCAGTGTTACAGTGGTGCGTTTGTGCTTAGTGTTACAGTGGTGCGTTTGTGCTTCCAGTGTTACAGTGGTGCGTTTGTGCTTCCAGTGTTACAGTGGTACGTTTGTGCTTACAGTGTTACAGTGGTGCGTCTGTGCTTACAGTGTTACAGTGGTGCGTTTGTGCTTACAGTGTTACAGTGGTGCGTTTGTGCTTCCAGTGTTACAGTGGTGCGTCTGTGCTTACAGTGTTACAGTGGTGCGTTTGTGCTTCCAGTGTTACAGTGGTGCGTTTGTGCTTACAGTGTTACAGTGGTGCGTTTGTGCTTCCAGTGTTACAGTGGTGCGTTTGTGCTTAGTGTTACAGTGGTGCGTTTGTGCTTCCAGTGTTACAGTGGTGCGTCTGTGCTTACAGTGTTACAGTGGTGCGTTTGTGCTTACAGTGTTATAGTGGTGCGTTTGTGCTTACAGTGTTACAGTGGTGCGTCTGTGCTTCCAGTGTTACAGTGGTGCGTCTGTGCTTACAGTGTTACAGTGGTACGTCTGTGCTTCCAGTGTTACAGTGGTGCGTTTGTGCTTACAGTGTTACAGTGGTGCGTTTGTGCTTACAGTGTTACAGTGGTGCGTCTGTGCTTACAGTGTTACAGTGGTGCGTTTGTGCTTACAGTGTTACAGTGGTGCGTTTGTGCTTACAGTGTTACAGTGGTGCGTCTGTGCTTACAGTGTTACAGTGGTGCGTTTGTGCTTACAGTGTTACAGTGGTGCGTTTGTGCTTATAGTGTTACAGTGGTGCGTTTGTGCTTCCAGTGTTACAGTGGTGCGTCTGTGCTTCCAGTGTTACAGTGGTGCGTCTGTGCTTCCAGTGTTACAGTGGTGCGTTTGTGCTTACAGTGTTACAGTGGTGCGTCTGTGCTTCCAGTGTTACAGTGGTGCGTCTGTGCTTACAGTGTTACAGTGGTACGTCTGTGCTTCCAGTGTTACAGTGGTGCGTTTGTGCTTACAGTGTTACAGTGGTGCGTTTGTGCTTCCAGTGTTACAGTGGTGCGTTTGTGCTTCCAGTGTTACAGTGGTGCGTTTGTGCTCACAGTGTTACAGTGGTGCGTTTGTTCTTACAGTGTTACAGTGGTGCGTTTGTGCTTCCAGTGTTACAGTGGTGCGTTTGTGCTTCCAGTGTTACAGTGGTGCGTTTGTGCTTACAGTGTTACAGTGGTGCGTCTGTGCTTACAGTGTTACAGTGGTGCGTTTGTTCTTACAGTGTTACAGTGGTGCGTTTGTGCTTACAGTGTTACAGTGGTGCGTCTGTGCTTACAGTGTTACAGTGGTGCGTTTGTGCTCACAGTGTTACAGTGGTGCGTTTGTGCTTACAGTGTTACAGTGGTGCGTTTGTGCTCACAGTGTTACAGTGGTGCGTCTGTGCTTACAGTGTTACAGTGGTGCGTTTGTGCTCACAGTGTTACAGTGGTGCGTTTGTGCTCACAGTCTTACAGTGGTGCGTTTGTGCTTACAGTGTTACAGTGGTGCGTTTGTGCTCACAGTGTTACAGTGGTGCGTTTGTGCTTACAGTGTTACAGTGGTGCGTTTGTGCTCACAGTGTTACAGTGGTGCGTCTGTGCTTACAGTGTTACAGTGGTGCGTTTGTGCTTCCAGTGTTACAGTGGTGCGTCTATGCTTACAGTGTTACAGTGGTGCGTCTGTGCTTACAGTGTTACAGTGGTGCGTCTGTGCTTACAGTGTTACAGTGGTGCGTCTATGCTTACAGTGTTACAGTGGTGCGTCTATGCTTACAGTGTTACAGTGGTGCGTCTGTGCTTACAGTGTTACAGTGGTGCGTTTGTGCTTACAGTGTTACAGTGGTGCGTCTGTGCTTACAGTGTTACAGTGGTGCGTCTGTGCTTAGTGTTAGTGGTGCGTTTGTGCTTACAGTGTTACAGTGGTGCGTCTGTGCTTACAGTGTTACAGTGGTGCGTTTGTGCTTACAGTGTTACAGTGGTGCGTCTGTGCTTACAGTGCCACGGTTTCAGTTTTTAAATAACAGAAAGTCACAATACCGTGACTGGAACAATACACGAATAACCCGCACATAGGAGAGAGTAGCTCACCACGACGTTTCGGTCCGACTTGAACCATTTACTTTATAAATGGTCCAAGTCGGACCGAAACATCGTCTTAACCTTTTGTCTCCTATGTGCGGGTTATGTTCAGTTCTTAATCTATGGAAGGGTTATAATTTCAAGTGTTTTAAGAGGTGCAACTTAAAGTGCTGCTTTCTCACACGAGTTGTGGCCACTTGCTACTTACCATACCCACGGCCGGGATTGAACCCGCGGTCATAGAGACTCTATGACCGCGGGTTCAATCCCGGCCGGGGGGATGGTTTGTTTGCAATCGTGTCATTACGATTTCTTGAGTCACTTGTTACTTGATCGATGTTCTCGGAGGTCAACCCCTCAGGGAAGGTCCCTTGATGTTGGTGAGGGGCTCTTGATTTAAGGAATTGGATCTGTGCTCCAGTTCCCCGAATTAAGCCTGAATGCCTTCCACATCCCCCCCCCCCAGGCGCTGTATAATCCTCCGGGTTTAGCGTTTCCCCCTTGATAATAATAATAATCTCGGAGGTCAACGCTCCCTCCGTCACAATTATAAACTCCTTCTACAAATCTGAAAGTTGTTGGCAAAAGATTTTTATAACTGCTAGGGAGAAAAAAAAAACCATGCTTTGGGTGGGGTTAGAACCCGCGATCAGAGAGTCTCTGATCGCGAGTTCTAACCCCACCCGTGGTATGGTTCGTTTGTAATCGTGTCATTACAAGGTTTCGTGAGTCAATGGCTCGGGACCCATCATCAGTGTCATGGTGGGGAAAAAAATGTATATAGGTCTTAGCAGATTATTATTACACAAATAACCCGCACATAAAAGAGAGAAGCTTACGACGACGTTTCGGTCCGACTTGGACCATTGACAAAGTCAATGGCCCAAGTGCCTTTTTTTGTTAGATTATTATTTTTATTATAATCAAGGGGGAAGCGCTAAACCCGTAAGATTATACAGCGCCTGAGGGGGGAATGTGGAAGGTAATCAGGTTTAATTCAGGGAACTGGAGAACAGATCCAATTCCCTAGATCAAGAGCCCCTCACCAACATCAAGGAACCTTCCTTGAGGGGAGGTCTTAGCAGAGCTGCAGACATTATAAGAAACACTTCCAAATTTTCCACAATACCTGGAGCTTCTACGTAAGCTAAGGTCAATGTATTTTTCCTTTTCTTTGCAAAAATGCCTGTGATGAGTTGTCAAAAATGATTTTGCAAAACTTTAGTTACCATTTTCCCATTTGTTAACGTATAACACTGCTCTGGTGACCTGGTGGTTAACGCTCTGGCTTCACACGGTGAGGGCCTGGGTTCGATTCCCAGCCAGAGTAGAAACATTGGACGTGTTTCTTTCCACCTGTTGTCTATGTTCCCCATCAGTAAAATGGGTACTTGGGTGTTAGTCGACTGGTGTGGGTCGCATCCTGGGACACTGACCTAAGGAGGCCTGGTCACAGACCGGGCCGCGGGGGCGTTGACCCCCGGAACTCTCTCCAGATAAACTCCAGATAAGTTATATCATATACTTGCAGAAATAAAGATTATTATGTTTTTTTTTTTTTTTTTTATTCGCCGGTACACTAAGAGAAAACACCATAAGTGTCCGGGGCCCAAGACTGTTCAACAGCCTCCCATCAAGCATTAGGGGAATTGCCAATAAACCCCTGGCTGCCTTCAAGAGAGAGCTGGACAGATACCTAAAGTCAGTGCCGGATCAGCCGGGCTGTGGCTCGTACGTTGGACTGCGTGCGGCCAGCAGTAACAGCCTAGTTGATCAGGCCCTGATCCATCGGGAGGCCTGGTCATGGACCGGGCCGCGGGGGCGTTGATCCCCGGAATAACCTCCAGGTATTCTCCCGGCCCGGGTCTTTTCCAAGTAGTGGTGACCCGGCCTTGGCTCCCTATCTGGGGAGTGTCTCGAGACTTAAGTCTCCCATGGGAGGAGGTACAAGTACCTCCTCATCTTTGGGACCAAGTGTCCCCAGGCCCAGCCACATTCCCCGCCCTCACGGGGCTCGTAGGAAGAAGCTAGGCCTCTGGTCTGCCATCTACCCCGCCTCAAAGGGGCTCGTGGGGATGGCAGTCTTATGAGCTGCAGATGGTAGCAAGCTCAGACCAATGTGTGATTATTATTTCCCTCACAGCTGCTAGTTGTGAGGTGTTCCTCTGACGGTAAAGTGAAATCTGGTGAGTGGAGTAATGGAACTATTGCAGCGGGGTAACATGATACACGACCTTCAGTCATATGGTTATAGAGTTGTTTTCTGGTGAAGAAGTGTGTGTTAAGGCCTTCTAGTGGGTGTGATAGCTGCTGCATCTGCTGTCCCACCATGGGGTAAAGTCAGGATATAAAGGGTCTAAACCCTCTTACACACTAACCACCTCTACGTCTTTCTTTTCCCAAGATAAGCAAGCCTCACCTCTGGGAACAAGACGAACTATTTGTTAACAATACGCTATACACTTATACCCCTTTTATACTCACTCTCCAACCATTTAATAGATTCTGGTTACCACAGCAAGAAATACACTTTATAATCTTAAAAAAATAATGAATTTTGTCCCCCCCCCCCACAAAAAAACGACAATAGCCTACGGGTAGTAGGCCTTTAACACTCTGTAAACGTCTTATTATCCAGCAATGGATGTAAGTCACTTTGCCTGAAACTCTGAGTTATTAAATAACAAAAAGGAACAATACCGTGACTGGAACGATACACAAATAACCCGCACATAAAAGAGAGAAGCTTACGACGACGATTCGGTCCGACTTGGACCATTGACAAAGTCACTCTGAGTTATTCTTATGGGTAATTTTCACGTATTTTACTATGTATGATAATTTGTGTAACTGCATTTATGTGTACCTGTACCTCAATAAACGTAATGACTTACCAGGGAGACGAGATCAGTACTAGAGCCGCTCATCCTGGCACTGCCGCCATGTCAACATATCTTATATATAAGATAACAGATATATTAAGCAAATTTCCTAAATTTGCTTGTAATAGATAAGTGAACTGTAGATATGAAATCCAGATGTACTCCTGTTAACTATTTTGAGGCCCAGTTCCTAGGCCTTTTGTGTATCCATATGCTCTCGTACTACCATCCACAGGATAAATATGAGGTGCACAATAAACTAGCCACTACCATCCACAGGATGGATATGAGGTACACAATAAACTAGCCACTATCATCCACAGGACGGATATGAGGTACACAATAAACTAGCCACTACCATCCACAGGATGGATATGAGGTACACAATAAACTAGCCACTACCATCCACAGGATGGATATGAGGTACACAATAAACTAGCCACTACCATCCACAGGATGGATATGAGGTACACAATAAACTAGCAACTACCATCCACAGGATGGATATGAGGTGCACAATAAACTAGCCACTACCATCCACAGGATGGATGCGAGGTACACAATAAACTAGCCACTACCATCCACGGGATGGATATGAGGTACACAATACACTAGCCACTACCATCCACAGGATGGATATGAGGTACACAATAAACTAGCCACTACCATCCACAGGATGGATATGAGGTACACAATAAACTAGCCACTACCATCCACAGGATGGATATGAGGTACACAATAAACTAGCCACTACCATCCACAGGATGGATATGAGGTACACAATAAACTAGCCACTACCATCCACAGGATGGATATGAGGTACACAATAAACTAGCCACTACCATCCACAGGATGGATATGAGGTACACAATAAACTAGCCACTTCCGTGTCAAAATCATCTAATTTGACACAACAAGTCGTACTCGTGTACATATGAACGTTTCTTGGTTACATTCAACCACCAGCTTTGCCAGACGTATCACGGATCGCTGTTTTAATTTCACTTTGTTTAAACAAACTCTATTAACCCTTAAACTGTCCAAGCAGATCTACGTTCACATGCGTAGTGCTCCAAAAGTAGATCTACGTTTTTTTTTTATATACAGTGGACCCCCGGTTAACGATATTTTTTCACTCCAGAAGTATGTTCAGGTGCCAGTACTGACCGAATTTGTTCCCATAAGGAATATTGTGAAGTAGATTAGTCCATTTCAGACCCCCAAACATACACGTACAAACGCACTTACATAAATACAGTGGACCCCCGCATAACGATCACCTCCAAATGCGACCAATTATGTAAGTGTATTTATGTAAGTGCGTTTGTACGTGTATGTTTGGGGGTCTGAAATGGACTAATCTACTTCACAATATTCCTTATGGGAACAAATTCGGTCAGTACTGGCACCTGAACATACTTCTGGAGTGAAAAAATATCGTTAACCGGGGGTCCACTGTACACTTACATAATTGGTCGCATTCGGAGGTGATCGTTATGCGGGGGTCCACTGTATTTTCAAATATAACAAAAAAAAGTAGATCAAAGTTTTTTTACACGTTTTCAAATGTAAAAAAAAAAAAAAAAGATCTACGTTTTTTTACATACTTTCAAATGTTGAAAAAACGTATATCTACGTTTGGACCGTTTAAGGGTTTTAAGGGTTTATGTATCTTAATACAACCTAACCAAATTCTAACTTAATCCAAACTATCACAGTCTAACCCACCCTAACTTACAGAAAACAAACAATACCATGGGTGGGGTTAGAACCCGCGATCAGAGTCACAAAACTCCAGACCGACGCGTTAGCCACTAGACTAGCTAGCTAACTTACAGAAAATAGCGAAGATAAGAAGTGTGAATTGCTCATTACTCTATAATTTGTTCATGATTGTAGCCAAAGTATAAACGTAAGTAACCATTCTACAGAATTCATTACCTTTGTAACTTGTGAGCTCATTACCTTTGTACCTAGTTCAGCTATCAAAACTTTGGGGGCCCAGTCCCTGGACCCATTACGTACCTCTGTAATCTGTAAATACCTTTGTAACTTGTCATGATTGTGACCAGACTTACCTGGAGTTCATTACCTTTGTAAATTGTGAGTTCATTACCTTTGTAAATTGTGAGTTCATTACCTTTGTAAATTGTGAGTTCATTACCTCTGTAACTTGCTCAGCTATCAAAACTTTGGAGTCCAGTCCCTGGACCAATTATGTACCTTTGTAATCTTTTGACTACCGCCCACAGGATGGGTATGGGGTGCATAATAAACATATTAAACTAACTAAGATGACGCTTGGCACATGGTACGAATATTCACGATGGGGATACATGGTATAAAATACCGACACGATGGATAGCCGGATCAAGCGGAAAAAACCCGAGGCAATACCGGGGAACCTACTAAGTAAGTTTACTCAGGTATACACAAATACAGTTACATAGATTATCATACATAGCAGCATATGTGTAGACAACCTGGGATGACTTAAGAAATCGTAATGACACGATTGCAAATAAACCATACCCCCGGCCGGGATTGAACCCGCGGTCATAGTCTCAAAACTCCAGCCCGTCGCGTTAGCCACTAGCCATTGTGGCTAGCTGGTCTAGTGGCTAACGCGACGGGCTGGAGTTTTGAGACTCTATGACCGCGGGTTCAATCCCGGCCGGGGGTATGGTTCAACCTGGGATGTTAGGTAAGACACATATGCAACAGTTAGAACATTATAATGGTATAATAGGTATCTTTATTTCGAAACGTTTCGCCTACACAGTAGGCTTCTTCAGTCGAGTACAGAAAAGTTGATAGAAGCAGAAGAGACTTGAAGACGATGTAATCAGTCCATCACCCTTGAAGTTTTGAGGTGGTCAGTCCCTCAGTCTGAAGAAGAGCATTGTTCCATAGTCTGAAACGTTTCGTCTACTGTGTAGGCGAAACATTTCGAAATAAAGATACCTAACTGTTGCATATGTGTCTTACCTAACAACCTGTCGGTATTTTATACCATTTTATTGTTCACAACCTGGGATGACCCAAAAAAGTCAGACAGAGTGACTTATTTCCATTGGGATCCTATGAAAAATGGAAAAATAAACAAATATAGCATAATACGATCCTTTATTGACTACGTTTAGCCCATAAGGTGGACTCAGGTCACAAACAGATCTGTTTGTGATGTGATAAAGCCAACTGTGTGGGCGAAACGTTGTTAATAAAGGATCGCATTATACAGCAATTGTGTCTATCTTTCCAGGAATATTCATGATGTAATGGAAAGTGTGGGAGAAAACGTGTGACGGGAGAGAGAGAGAAGGGGAGACTCACTCATCCATCACCATTAATGATACCAATCAATATGTGTCTCCAAGTGGTTAAGTAAGCCTTGTGGTGGTGGTGGTGGTGGTGGTGGTGGTGCTGCAGTATAGAGGGGGAGAGGAGAGAGAGGAGGGGGAGAGAGAGTACATAAGAGAGACAGCAGAGGACCTGGAAGTCCATACTGAGTCTGTCTTTTGGGAAGAAACATCTAAGTCTGCCTACATTAAGAATTATTTTGTAATATCTAGGTGTAAGAAGGGCGAAGTGGAAGAGAGGAAAAGAGGAGAAAGATGGAAAGAAAGGTGAAAATTCCTGGCAGCGAGAGAAATAGTGTAAATAACAGTAGCCTGAAGAATAAGAATAAGAATAAGAATAAGAAGAATAAGAATAAGAATAAGAATAAGAATAAGAAGAAGAAGAAGAAGAAGAAGAAGAAGAAGAAGAAGAAGAAGAAGAAAAGATCATTCAAATTCATAACCCAGGATAACCCAAGAAAGTCAGTCACTGTGGCTCCTTTCCAATGAAATAAGATATAAATCTTCCTCCCAGGATGCCACCCACAACAGTCAACTAACTCTCAGGTACCTATTAATTAACATACGAACAAGGGCAGCAGGTGTAAGGAGACTTACCCATACGTCTCACCTCTCTCAGGATTCAACCCGGGTACTTTCGGTTGTGAGCCGAAAGTGCTACCATCATGCTTGGGTAGCTTTGGGTCGCTTGGGTAGCTCTGGGTAGAGGTCGTTTTGATAAGGACCTGCCTTGTATGGGCCAGTAGGCCTTCTGCAGTGTTCCATCTGTAGACCTATCGTGTTTCACTGGTCACGAAAATATATATAATTTATTCCTGACCATCTTACTCATACCTGGAGTTTACCTGGAGAGGGTTTCGAGGGTCAACGCCCCTGCGGCCCGGTCTGAGACCAGGCCTCGTGGTGGATCAGGATCTGATCAACAAGGTTGCTACTGCTGGCCGCACGCAAGCTGACGTACGAACCACAGCCTGGTTGGTCAGGTACTGACTTTAGGTGCCTGTCCAGTGCCTTCTTGAAGACAGCCAGGGGTCTATTGGTAATCCCCCTGATGTATGCTTGGAAGCAATTGAACAGTCGGGGGCCCCGGACACTTACTGTGTTGTCTCTCAATGTACTATACGATTATTCTTATCTTCCGGCACATCATTCACAATTATATGCAAAACAGCCACTGTGAAAGAAGAGTGAAATTCCAAGCGCTTTCGTGACTTCTCACATTATCAAGGAATCATAAAAAAATACATCAAAGGAAGGGAGGATTATTTATCATTAATAATTTTCAGTTACTGATTATTTTTCAACGTTATAAGACACGTCGCTGGAATTTGCATAATTCTAATGTAGAAGACTGCACAAGATTATTTAAAATAATGCAAATTATTAGTTAATGTATATAGATCAAAGTTATTTTATTTGTTAGAAGCTAAAAAACACACAACAAACATACGTTTTATTGGAGAAAATTGAGTATTCTTGACAAACATGAAGACAAGAGGAATTAAGAGACATGTGCAACATCTGGGTATCTTTATTGTAGACGTTTCGCCCTCCAGTGGCTTTATCAATACACCTACTCCAAGGTTGAGGGACTGATTACCTCATCTTCTGTATATAGTCCTACTGTCTTCAAGTTATGTCCTGGAATTTGTATTGATAAAGCCACTGGAGGGCGAAACGTCTACAATAAAGATACCCAGATGTTGCACATGTGTCTTAATTTCATCTTGTCGGTATTATATACCATTCTTGCACATGAAGACAAGAGCCAGAGGTTTCAAACAAACGTTTTAACGGGGCAACGTTTCACTCTGTGTAGAGCTTTAACCTGACTAGCCACAGCTCTACACAGGGCGAAATGTTGTCACCAGAAAACATTGTTTTGTAGCCTGTGTTTCTCTCATCATACACAACTTAATAAAATCTTTATTTACAGGTAATACTGGTCTTAAATTTTTTTATGGGGAGCCGTTGGAACACATGCAAGAATCGTCACTAAATGATGACGTGTTGCATCATCGTAATTAAGGCCAACACACTTGCTGTAATTATCCCTTAAACTGTCCAACATCGTAATTAAGGCCAACACACTTGCTGTAATTATCCCTTAAACTGTCCAACATCGTAATTAAGGCCAACACACTTGCTGTAATTATCCCTTAAACTGTCCAACATCGTAATTAAGGCCAACACACTTGCTGTAATTATCCCTTAAACTGTCCAACATCGTAATTAAGGCCAACACACTTGCTGTAATTATCCCTTAAACTGTCCAACATCGTAATTAAGGCCAACACACTTGCTGTAATTATCCCTTAAACTGTCCAACATCGTAATTAAGGCCAACACACTTGCTGTAATTATCCCTTAAACTGTCCAACATCGTAATTAAGGCCAACACACTTGCTGTAATTATCCCTTAAACTGTCCAACATCGTAATTAAGGCCAACACACTTGCTGTAATTATCCCTTAAACTGTCCAACATCGTAATTAAGGCCAACACACTTGCTGTAATTATCCCTTAAACTGTCCAACATCGTAATTAAGGCCAACACACTTGCTGTAATTATCCCTTAAACTGTCCAACATCGTAATTAAGGCCAACACACTTGCTGTAATTATCCCTTAAACTGTCCAACATCGTAATTAAGGCCAACACACTTGCTGTAATTATCCCTTAAACTGTCCAACATCGTAATTAAGGCCAACACACTTGCTGTAATTATCCCTTAAACTGTCCAACATCGTAATTAAGGCCAACACACTTGCTGTAATTATCCCTTAAACTGTCCAACATCGTAATTAAGGCCAACACACTTGCTGTAATTATCCCTTAAACTGTCCAACATCGTAATTAAGGCCAACACACTTGCTGTAATTATCCCTTAAACTGTCCAACATCGTAATTATGGCCAACACACTTGCTGTAATTATCCCTTAAACTTGACTCACGAGATCGTAATGACACGATTGCAAATAAACCATACCACGGGCACGAATAGAACCCGCGGTCAGAGAGTCTCAAAACTCCAGACCGTCGCGTTAGCCACTAGACCACTAGACCAGCTAGCCACAATAAGATTCGTCCAACTAGGTATATTTCTACACCATAGGAAGGTTAGCACAGGCACCACTGTGACCACAAATGCAAGTTTTTACAGACGAATCTCCAGCTAGCGTGGCCGTGACGAACTCTAGCTCAAGTCCCCTCAATGTCGTCAACATGACTCACGAAATCGTAATGACTCTGACCGCGGGTTCAATCCCGCCCGTGGTATGGTTTATCCCTTAAACTGTCCAAACAAATTTACGTTCACATGCGTAGTGCTCCCAAAGTACATCTACGTTTTTTACATATTTTCAAATATAACAAAAAAAAAAAAAAGAAGATCTACGTTTTTTTACATATTTTCAAATATAACAAAAAAAAAAAAAGAAGATCTAGGTGTTTTTACATACTTTCAAATGTTGAAAAAACGTAAATCTACTATTACAACCCAGGAGTCCAAATGGCCTGTTATCCCGGGTGTAAAGGGAGCAAAATAGACACAGAAGAAAAGTTTTGACTTATATTATCCTTCACCAATTTAGAACAGAAGTATGTACACTATATACACTATGTACAGTGATAGGTATTAGTGCACTCCACGGTAAGCAAGGCAGAAACAGAAGCCACAAGATAGCAGACCGTACTTCAACCAGCTCTAGAATGGGAATGACAAGGGCAGCCAGGAGAGTGGTACCCACATAACCTCTGCGATTGCCAAAACCATTTTCTTATTGGCTAGAACCTGGTCACTAGTTGAACGACGGGGCCCCATCATCAACTCTTAGCAACCTGGTTCGCTGGTTGGGGGAGATAGCCCGTAAAAGAGGGTGTGTACATGCGCCGAATAAAGGTTACGTAGTCTTTGCATGCCACATCTACGTTTAGACAGTTTAAAGGTTATGTTTACAAATAAAAAACAATTATTATAATTATTATTATAATCATTATTATTATAATCAAAAAAGAAGCGCTAAGCCACAAGGACTATACAGACAAAAAAAAAAAAAGAGACAGGGACACTTTTTTCTCTGCTTAATAAACACTGTGTATAAACTCGACGTTCCAGTGTGAGTGTTACGGCCGCTTTACTACGATTTTGAGACAAAATCAAAGAGGAGGTTGATTAGGGAAGCTGAACTGGGGGAGAACATGTGGATCAGGTAATTAATGTATCACATGTTGCAGAAATTAGCACAAAAAAACATGCGAGTTTGGCTAACAGATGTTTGGTAAAGAGGAGAGCAGCTGTCCTCGCCACCTGCTGCTGCTGTCAGTGGTGGTGATGCTGGTGGTGGTGGTGCTGCTGCTGATGGTGGTGGCGGTGCTGATGGTGGTGGTACTACTGGTGGTGGTACTATTGGTGGTGGTGCTACTATTGGTAGTTGTGGTGCTACTACTGGCGGTGGTTACCTGGAGGTTATTCCGGGGATCAACGCCCCCGTGGCCCGGTCCATGACCAGGCCTCCCGGTGGATCAGGGCCTGATCAACTAGGCTGTTACTACTGGCCGCACGCAGTCCAACGTACGAGCCACAGTCCGGCTGATCCGGCAGACTTTAGGTATCTGTCCAGCTCTCTCTTGAAGGCAGCCAGGGGGGTTTATTGGTAATTCCCCTAATGCTTGATGGGAGGCTGTTGAACAGTCTTGGGCCCCGGACACTTATGGTGTTTTCCCTTAGTGTACCAATGGCGCCCCTACTTTTAATTGGAGGTATTTTGCATCGCCTGCCCAGTCTTATACTTTCATAGGGAGTGATTTCTGTGTGCAGATTCGGGACCATTCCTTCCAGGATTTTCCAAGTGTAGATTATGATATATCTCTCCCTCCTGCGTTCCAACGAGTACAAGTCAAGTGCTTCCAAGCGTTCCCAGTAGTTAAGGTGCTTGACAGAACTTATACGTGCAGTAAAGGATCTCTGTACACTCTCTAGATCTGCGATTTCATCTGCTTTGAATGAAGATGTTAATGTACAGCAGGATTCCAGCCTAGAGAGAACAAGTGATTTGAAAAGGATCATCAATGGCTTGGCATCTCTCGTTTTGAACGTTCTCATTATCCATCCTATCATTTTCTTTGCACTTGTGATCGTGGCACTGTTGTGATCCTTGAAAGTGAGATCCTCAGACATTACTACTCCCATGTCCCTTACATTATTTTTCCGCTCTATTGTGTGGCCGGAGTCAGTAGTATACTCTGTTCTAGTTATTATCTCCTCCAGTTTTCCATAACGGAGTAGTTGGAATTTGTCCTCATTGAACATCATATTGTTTACCGTTGCCCACTGGAAAACTTTGTTTATATCTTCTTGGAGGTTAACCGCGTCCTCAGCAGATGACAGCCTCATGCAGATCCTAGTGTCATCCGCAAAGGATGATACGGTGCTGTGATGTATATCTCTGTCTATGTCTGATATGAGGATAAGGAATAAGATGGGGGCGAGTACTATGCCTTGTGGAACAGAGCTCTTCACTATGGCAGCCTCCGATTTAACTCTGTTGACCACTACTCTTTGTGTTCGATTTGTTAGGAAGTTGAAGATCCATCTCCCCACTTTCCCAGTTATTCCTTTAGCACGTATTTTATGGCCTATTACGCCATGATCGCATTTGTGGTGCTATTACTAGAGGCGGTGCTACTACTGGTGGTGGCTGTGCTACTACAACTGGTGGTGGTGCTACTACAACTGGTGGTGGTGCTACTACTGGTGGTGGTGGCACTACTGGTGGAGGTGCTACTACTGGTGGTGGAGGTGCTACTACTGGTGGTGGTGGTGGTGCTACTACTGGTGGTGGAGGTGCTACTACTGGTGGTGGTGGTGGTGCTACTACAACTGGTGGTGGTGCTACTACTACTGGTGGTGGTGGTACTACTGGTGGTGGTGGTACTACTGGTGGTGGAGGTGCTACTGGTGGTGGAAGTGCTACTGGTGGTGGATGTGCTACTGGTGGTGGAGGTGCTACTACTGGTGGTGGAGGTGCTACTACTGGTGGTGGAGGTGCTACTACTGGTGGTGGAGGTGCTACTACTAGTGGTGGTGCTACTACTGGTGGCGGTGCTACTACTGGTGGCGGTGCTACTACTGGTGGCGGTGCTACTACTGGTGGTGGTGCTACTACTGGTGGTGGTGGTACACTACTGGTGGTGGTGCTACTACTGGTGGTGGTGGTACTACTGGTGGTGGAGGTGCTACTGGTGGTGGAGGTGCTACTGGTGGTGGAAGTGCTACTACAACTGGTGGTTGTGCTACTACAACTGGTGGTGGTGCTACTACAACTGGTGGTTGTGCTACTACAACTGGTGGTGGTGCTACTACAACTGGTGGTGGTGCTACTACAACTGGTGGTTGTGCTACTACAACTGGTGGTGCTACTACAACTGGTGGTGCTACTACAACTGGTGCTGGTGCTACTACAATTGGTGGTGATGCTACTACAACTGGTGGTTGTGCTACTACAACTGGTGGTGGTGCTACTACAACTGGTGGTGGTGCTACTACAACTGGTGGTGGTGCTACTACAACTGGTGGTGGTGCTACTACAACTGGTGGTGGTGCTACTACAACTGGTGGTGGTGCTACTACAACTGGTGGTTGTGCTACTACAACTGGTGGTGGTGCTACTACAACTGGTGGTTGTGCTACTACAACTGGTGGTGGTGCTACTACAACTGGTGGTGGTGCTACTACAACTGGTGGTTGTGCTACTACAACTGGTGGTGCTACTACAACTGGTGGTGCTACTACAACTGGTGCTGGTGCTACTACAACTGGTGGTGGTGCTACTACAATTGGTGGTGGTGCTACTACAACTGGTGGTTGTGCTACTACAACTGGTGGTTGTGCTACTACAACTGGTGGTGCTACTACAACTGGTGGTGGTGCTACAACTGGTGGTTGTGCTACTACAACTGGTGGTGGTGCTACTACAACTGGTGGTGGTGCTACTACAATTGGTGGTGGTGCTACAACTGGTGGTGGTGCTAATACAACTGATGGTGGTGCTACTACAACTGGTGGTGGTGCTACTACAACTGGTGGTAGTGCTACTACAACTGGTGGTGGTGCTACTACAACTGGTGGTTGTGCTACTACAACTGGTGGTGGTGCTACTACAAGTGGTGGTTGTGCTACTACCACTGGTGGTAGTGCTACTACAACTGGTGGTGGTGCTACTACAACTGGTGGTTGTGCTACTACAACTGGTGTTGGTGCTACTACAACTGGTGGTGGTGCTATTACAACTGGTGGTGGTGCTACTACAGCTGGTGGTAGTGCTACTACAACTGGTGGTGGTGCTACTACAACTGGTGGTGGTGCTACTACAACTGGTGGTGGTGCTACTACAACTGGTGGTTGTGCTACTACAACTGGTGGTTGTGCTACTACAACTGGTGGTGGTGCTACTACAACTGGTGGTGGTGCTACTACAACTGGTGGTGGTGCTACTACAACTGGTGGTGGTGCTACTACAAGTGGTGGTGCTACTACAACTGGTGGTGGTGCTACTACAACTGGTGGTTGTGCTACTACAACTGGTGGTGGTGCTACTACAACTGGTGGTGGTGCTACTACAACTGGTGGTGGTGCTACTACAACTGGTGGTTGTGCTACTACAACTGGTGGTGGTGCTACTACAACTGGTGGTTGTGCTACTACAACTGGTGATGGTGCTACTACAACTGTTGGTGGTGCTACTACAACTGGTGGTAGTGCTACTACAACTGGTGGTGGTGCTACTACAACTGGTGGTGGTGCTACTACTACTGGTGGTGGTGGTGCTACTACAACTGGTGGTGCTACTACAACTGGTGGTGGTGCTACTACAACTGGTGGTGGTGCTACTACAGGAATGCTACTACAACTGGTGGTGGTGCTACTACAACTGGTGGTGGTGCTACTACAACTGGTGGTGGTGCTACTACTACTGGTGGTGGTGGTGCTACTACTACTGGTGTAGCTGCTGCTACTGGTGGTGGTGGTGGTGGTACTGGTGGTGGTGGTGGTGGTGGTGCTTCTACTGTTATAGTCTCAAACAGTCCATTTCAACTCTGGTCAACAAAATCCATTCTCTGGTGATGGAAACAACGGAGTGAATCCATCCACCCTCATAACTCTTCTTTCCTCTTCTTCCTCATTCCTTATCCTCATCTCTTCCTATCATTCTTTATCCTTTGCCTAAATCCTTATCCTCACCCACAGCATATAATTCCCACCTGTAAATCTTAATCTACTCTCTTATATTTCTAATCCTTCCCCTAAACCCTAACCTCACTCTCCCCCCCCCCTGAAACAGCATTAAAGCTTTGTAACTGGTAATAAAGCTCTATGATTCTATAAAGCTCTGAATGAGCAATAAATCTCTATGACGTGCAGTAAAGACAGATAATTCCCATATCTGAAACCACTATAAATCCTACCACTATCCCTCCCACTACTATCAATAAAAATCCCACTAGTAAATCCTACCACTATAAACCCTGCCACCACCACTATAAATCCAAACAACCACCACTATAAACCCAAACAACCACCACTATAAACCCACACTACCACTATAAACCCAAATTACCACTACTATAAACCCAAACAACCACTATAAACCCAAACTACCACCACTATAAACCCAAACCACCACTATAAACCCAAACTACCACCACTATAAACCCAAACAACCACCACTATAAACCCAAACTACCACCACTATAAACCCAAACAACCACCACTATAAACCCAAATTACCACTATAAACCCAAATTACCACCACTATAAACCCAAACTACCACCACTATAAACCCAAACTACCACCACTATAAACCCAAACTACCACTATAAACCCAAACTACCATCACTATAAACCCAAACTACCATCACTATAAACCCAAACGACCACCACTATAAACCCAAACAACCACCACTATAAACCCAAACTACCACTATAAACCCAAATTACCACCACTATAAACCCAAACTACCACCACTATAAACCCAAACTACCACCACTATAAACCCAAACTGCCACCACTATAAACCCAAACTACCACCACTATAAACCCATACTACCACTATAAACCCAAACTACCACCACTATAAACCCAAAGTACCACCACTATAAACCCACACAACCACTACTATAAACCCAAACTACCACTATAAACCCAAATTACCACCACTACAAACCCAAACTACCACCACAATAAACCCAAACTACCACCACTATAAACCCAAACAACCACCACTATAAACCCAAACTACCACTATAAACCCAAACTACCACCACTATAAACCCAAACTACCACCACTATAAACCCAAACTACCACCACCATAAACCCAAACTACCACCACTATAAACCCAAACTACCACCACTATAAACCCAAACAACCACCACTATAAACCCACACTACCACCACTATAAACCAAACTACCACTACAAACCCAAACAACCACCACTATAAACCCAAACTACTACCACTATAAACCCAAGCAACCACCACTATAAACCCAAACTACCACCACTATAAACCAAACTACCACTACAAACCCAAACAACCACAGCTATAAACCCAAACTACCACCACTATAAACCCAAACAACTACCACTATAAACCCAAACTACCACCACTATAAACCAAACTACCACTACAAACCCAAACAACCACCACTATGAACCCAAACTACCACCACTATAAACCCAAACAACTACCACTATAAACCCAAACTACCACCACTATAAACCCAAACAACTACCACTATAAACCCAAACTACCACCACTATAAACCAAACTACCACTACAAACCTAAACAACCACCACTATAAACCCAAACAACCACCACTATAAAACCAAACAACCACCACTATAAACCCACACTACCACTATAAACCCAAATTACCACTACTATAAACCCAAACTACCACTACCATAAATAAAACCTATATGATAACAAAGAAAGACAATTAAACAACAACAGTAGAACATAAAATGTGAGACAGAAACTTCAACCTCTACAAATAAACAAAAATATTTAAACAAACTCGAAACACGATTGCAAAAAAATAATTTAAGAAGAAAAATGACATATGACGCCGCACATTTTCTTGAAAAATAACAACTGAAAATCAAAATGTGACAATAATTAAATAGAAAATATGCATATCATTAACAGGTAAACAGAAGGTATCATAAAAGTCAAAAGATGTAAAAATTGGACGATGATAAGGTGTGAAAAAGGTAGGGAGAACTGATAAGCTGCAGGAGAGTAATTAATGATGTTATCAGTGATGATGTACAAACACAGGTAACATTGACTCAACCAATGATAACTTCAACAAAAATGTTCTCACTACTAAATGTGTACATGTATACGTATGTACTTGTGTGTGTGTGTGTGTGTGTGTGTGTGTGTGTGTGTGTGTGTGTGTGTGTGTGTGTGTGTGTGTGTGTGTGTGTATGTGTGTATGTGTATGTGGATGTGTATGTGTGTGTGTGTGTTTGTGTGTGTGTGTGTGTGTGTGTGTGTATGTGTGTATGTGTGTGTGTGTGTGTGTGTGTGTGTGTGTGTGTGTGTGTGTGTGTGTGTGTGTGTGTGTGTGTGTGTGTGTGTGTGTGTGTGTGTGTGTGTGTGTGTGTGTGTGTGTGTGTGTGTGTGTGTGTGTGTGTATGTGTGTGTGTGTGTGTGTGTGTGTGTGTGTGTGTGTGTGTGTGTGTGTGTGTGTGTGTGTGTGTGTGTGTGTGTGTGTGTGTGTGTGTGTGTGTGTGTGTGTGTGTGTGTGTGTGTGTGTGTGTGTGTGTGTGTGTGTATGTGTGTGTATGTGTGTGTGTGTGTGTGTGTGTGTGTGTGTGTGTGTGTGTGTGTGTGTGTGTGTGTGTGTGTGTATGTGTGTGTATGTGTGTGTGTGTGTGTGTGTGTGTGTGTGTGTGTGTGTGTGTGTGTGTGTGTGTGTGTGTGTACTCACCTATTTGTACTCACCTATTTGTGGTTGCAGGGGTCGAGTCCTAGCTCCTGGCCCCGCCTCTTCACCGGTTGCTACTAGACCCTCTCTCTCCCCGCTCCATGAGCTTTATCAAACCTCGTCTTAAAACTGTGTATGGTTCCTGCCTCCACTACGTCATTTTCTAGGCTATTCCACTGCCTTACAACTCTATGACTGAAGAAATACTTCCTACTATCTCTCTGACTCATTTGTGTCTTCAACTTCCAATTGTGGCCTCTTGTTTCTGTGTCCCCTCCCTGGAACATCCTGTCCTTGTCCACCTTGTCTATTCCACGCAGTATTTTATATGTCGTTATCATGTCTCCCCTGACCCTCCTGTCCTCCAGTGAGGTCAGGCCGATTTCCCTTAATCTTTCTTCATAGGACATTCCCCTTAGCTCTGGAACTAACCTTGTCGCAAACCTTTGTACTTTCTCTAGTTTCTTGACGTGCTTTATCAAGTGCGGGTTCCAAACAGGTGCTGCATACTCCAGTATGGGCCTGACATACACGGTGTACAGTGTCTTGAATGATTCCTTACTAAGGTATCGGAATGCTGTTCTCAGGTTTGCCAGGCGCCCATATGCTGCAGCAGTTATCTGATTGATGTGTGCTTCCGGAGACATGCTCGGTGTTATACTCACCCCAAGATCTTTCTCCTTGAGTGAGGTTTGCAGTCTTTGGCCACCTAGCCTATACTCTGTCTGTGGTCTTCTGTGCCCTTCCCCCATCTTCATGACTTTGCATTTGGCAGGATTAAATTCGAGAAGCCATTTGCTGGACCAGGTGTCCAGTCTGTCCAGGTCTCTTTGAAGTCCTGCCTGGTCCTCATCAGATTTAATTCTTTGTAGATGAATGGTTCAGAGAACCGACATGTTGATAAATTAGACACATGTGCAACTCTTGGGTATCTTTATTTAGGAAACGTTTCGCCACACAGTGGCGTCATCAGTCCATACAAAGGAGAATCTTGAAGATTCTCCTTTGTATGGACTGATGAAGCCACTGTGTGGCGAAACGTTTCCTCAATAAAGATACCCAAGAGTTGCACATGTGTCTAATATATCAGATTTAATTCTCCTCATTAACTTCACATCATCTGCAAACAGGGACACTTCTGAGTCTAACCCTTCCGTCATGTCGTTCACATATACCAAAAATAGCACTGGTCCTAGGACCGACCCCTGTGGGACCCCGCTCGTCACAGGTGCCCACTGTGATACATCATTACGTACCATGACTCGTTGTTGCCTCCCTGTCAGGTATTCTCTGATCCATTGCAGTGCCCTTCCTGTTATATGCGCCTGATGCTCTAGCTTCTGCACTAATCTCTTGTGAGGAACTGTGTCAAAGGCCTTCTTGCAGTCCAAGAAGATGCAATCAACCCACCCCTCTCTCTCTTGTCTTACTTCTGTTATTTTATCATAAAACTCCAGAAGGTTTGTGACACAGGATTTGCCTTCCGTGAATCCGTGCTGGTTGGCATTTATACTCCTGTTCCGTTCCAGTTGCTCCACCACTCTCCTCCTGATAATCTTCTCCATAATTTTGCATACTATACACGTCAATGACACAGGTCTATAGTTTAGTGCCTCTTTTCTGTCTCCTTTTTTAAAAATGGGAACTACATTTGCCGTCTTCCATACCTCAGGTAGTTGCCCAGTTTCCAGGGATGTGTTGAAGATTGTGGTAAGTGGCACGCACAACATATCTGCTCCCTCTCTAAGGACCCACGGGGAGATGTTGTCTGGTCCCATTGCCTTTGAGGTATCGATGTCCCTTAGCAGTTTCTTCACCTCCTCATCTGTATGTATGTCGTCCAACACTTGTTGGTGTATTCCTTGCTGGTGTCCCCATCTGGTCTGTCCCCCCAGAGTCCTTCCTGTCTCTACTGTAAATACTTCCTTAAATCTCGTGTTGAGCTCCTCACATACCTCTTGATCGTTTCTTGTGAGTTCTCCACCTTCCTTCCTCAGCCTTATCACCTGGTCCTTGACTGTTGTCTTCCTCCTAATGTGGCTATACAGCAGTTTCGGGTCAGATTTGACTTTCGATGCTATGTCGTTTTCATACTGTCGCTGGGCCTCCCTCCTTATCTGTGCATACTCGTTTCTGGCTCTTCTACTAATCTCCTTGTTTTCCTGGGTCCTATGCCTCCTGTACCTTTTCCATTCTCTGTTGCACTTAGTTTTTGCCTCCCTACACCTTCGGGTAAACCAAGGACTCGTTTTGGTCTTCCTATTATTTCCGTTTCCCTTGGGAACAAAACTTTCCTCTGCCTCCTTGCACTTTGTTGCCACATATTCCATCATCTCGTTTACTGATTTTCCTACCATTTCTCTGTCCCACTGAACCTCCTGCAGGAAGTTTCTCATACCTGTGTAGTCCCCCCTTTTATAGTTTGGCCTGTCCCCTTCTCCACTTGTAACTCTACTATATAGTCAAAACTCAGAACCACATGATCGCTAGCTCCAAGGGGCCTCTCATAAGTGATGTCCTCAATGTCTGAACTGCTCAGGGTGAACACAAGATCCAGTCTTGCTGGCTCATCCTCCCCTCTCTCTCTGGTTGTGTCCCTGACATGTTGATGCATGAGGTTTTCAAGTACCACATCCATCATCTTGGCTCTCCATGTTTCGGGACCCCCATGTGGCTCCAGGTTTTCCCAGTCGATCTCCCTGTGGTTGAAATCGCCCATTACCAGTAACTTTGCTCTGCTCGAGTGAGCTCTTCTTGCCACCTCAGCCAGTGTGTCCACCATCACCCTGTTGTTTTCTTCGTACTCCTCTCTTGGCCTCCTGCAGTTCTGTGGTGGGTTATACATCACTCCAATGACTACTTTATGTTCTCCGGACTGAATTGTACCTACAATGTAGTCTCTTTCTCCAATCATGTCCATTCCTTCCATTTCCTCAAATCCCCATCGGTGTTTTATGAGCAGTGCAACCCCTCCTCCCCCTCTACTCCTTCTATCTTTCCTCAGGATCTGATATCCTGTTGGGAAGATTGTGTCTGTTATTGTCTCAGCGAGTTTTGTTTCTGTGACTGCTATGATGTCTGGGGATTTTTCACTGATTCTTTCATTCCACTCCTCATGTTTATTCATTATTCCATCCGCGTTTGTGTACCAAACCTTTAGTTTCTTTTCTATCATTGTGGTCATGCAAGAATATTGGGGTTGGGGGAGCGAGAGCCTTGGTGGGGGCCTATATGGGGCTGTGGTGTAGGTGGGGTTTGTGTTGATGGGGGTGGGGTCAGAATGCCCATAAGGGACAGCTGTTGGGGTGAGGTTTGTGATATGGGGATTGGTGGCAGAGGGAACAGTGAGTGGGTTGTAGTATAGGTTGCTCAGTTGCGTTGGGAATGTCGCGGGTGGAGCCTTTTGGTGGGAGATTCTGTGGGGTGTGTTTGCCCTTCCTCCTGTGTCTGGGTCCTGCTCATTTTCATTGCTTCTCGTTCCTCCTTGCGTCTCTGTACCCTCTCTTTCAGTGTAGTCCTTTCTTCTTGTGTTCTGTGTGTGTGTGTGTGTGTGTGTGTGTGTGTGTGTGTGTGTGTGTGTGTGTGTGTGTGTGTGTGTGTGTGTGAATTACGCCTGTTTGCGAATTGTTAAGCATTTCAATTCTCTCTCTCTCTCTCTTATATATATATATATATATATATATATATATATATATATATATATATATATATATATATATATATATATATATATAATATATATATATATATATATATATATATATATATATATATATATATATATATATATAATATTGTAGGTAGTAGGTTGGTAGACAGCAACCTCCCAGGGAGGTACTACCGTCCTGCCAAGTGAGTGTAAAACGGAAGCCTGTAATTGTTTTACATGATGGTAGGATTGCTGGTGTCTTTTTTCTGTCTCTTAAACATGCAAGATTTCAAGTACATCTTGCTACTTCTACTTACACTTAGGTCACACTACACATACATGTACAAGCATATATATACACACCTCTCTGGGTTTTCTTCTATTTTCTTTCTAGTTCTTGTTCTTGTTTATTTCATCTTATCTCCATGGGGAAGTGGAACAGAATTCTTCCTCCGTAAGTCATGCGTGTTGTAAGAGGCGACTAAAATGCCGGGAGCAAGGGGCAAGTAACCCCTTCTGTATAAATTACTAAATTTAAAAAGAGAAACTTTCGTTTTTCTTTTTGGGCCACCCTGCCTTGGTGAGATACGGCCGGTTTGTTGAAAATATTACATATATATATATATATATATATATATATATATATATATATATATATATATATATATATATATACATATATATATATATATATATATATATATATATATATATATATATATATATATATATATATATGTCATGCCGAATAGGCAGAACTTGCGATCTTGGCTTAAATAGCAACGCTCATCTTGCCATATAGGACAAGTGAAAATTTGTGTATGCAGTAATTTCGCCAAAATCATTCTGAACCTAACGAAAAAAATATATTTCACTGTGTTTGTTTAGTATTAAATTATTATAAACAAATCTAAAATATATTTAGTTTGGTTAGGCTAAAATAAATTGTTCTTGTTATAATAAGGTTAGGTAAGTTTTCTAAGATTCTTTTGGTGCAAAATTAAAAATTTTTACATTAACATCAATGAAAATTTTTTATCTTTAAACGTATAAGAGAAAATTTCAGAAAGGACTTAATTTCAAATGAGTTCTTGCTAATTGACCAGTTTTACATATTCGGCACGACATATATATATATATATATATATATATATATATATATATATATATATATATATATATATATATATATATAACTTAGTACCTGCACGAATATTTAAAAACCACATAACACCTTAAGTTAATTATTGCGGCTTTTTAAGTAAATCTTTTGTTAAAGAACTTTTAATGGTATTGAGTGAAGAATTAACAGAGTTTAAGAGTTTTGAAGACTATGAGAGCCAGAGGATAAAAGCTGACTGGAGAGTTAGGGAAGGGTAGGCTCCCCAGGGCCTCGTCCCATTAAGGAAACACAAAAACCTATTAGTAATAATAATAATGTTATTATAATTAAACTCATACCACGGGTGGGGTTAGAACCCGCGATCAGAGAGTCACAAAACTCCAGACCGACGCGTTAGCCACTCGATCAGATGGCTTCAATCTTATTGTATATATATATATATATATATATATATATATATATATATATATATATATATATAATTATTAACACACTGGCCAATTCCCACCAAGGCAAGGTGGCCCGAAAAAGAAAAACTTTCACCATCATTCACTCCATCACTGTCTTGCCAGAAGGGTGCTTTACACTACAGTTTTTAAACTGCAACATTAACACCCCTCCTTCAGAGTGCAGGCACTGTACTTCCCATCTCCAGGACTCAAGTCCGGCCTGCCGGTTTCCCTGAACCCCTTCATAAATGTTACTTTGCTCACACTCCAACAGCACGTCAAGTATTAAAAACCATTCACTCCTATCAAACACGCTCACGCATGCCTGCTGGAAGTCCAAGCCCCTCGCACACAAAACCTCCTTTACCCCCTCCCTCCAACCTTTCCTAGGCCGACCCCTACCCCGCCTTCCTTCCACTACAGACTGATACACTCTTGAAGTCATTCTGTTTCGCTCCATTCTCTCTACATGTCCGAACCACCTCAACAACCCTTCCTCAGCCCTCTGGACAACAGTTTTGGTAATCCCGCACCTCCTCCTAACTTCCAAACTACGAATTCTCTGCATTATATTCACACCACACATTGCCCTCAGACATGACATCTCCACTGCCTCCAGCCTTCTCGCTGCAACATTCATCACCCATGCTTCACACCCATATAAGAGCGTTGGTAAAACTATACTCTCATACATTCCCCTCTTTGCCTCCAAGGACAAAGTTCTTTGTCTCCACAGACTCCTAAGTGCACCACTCACCCTTTTCCCCTTCAATTCTATGATTCACCTCATCTTTCAGACACCCATCCGCTGACACGTCCACTCCCAAATATCTGAATACTTTCACCTCCTCCATACTCTCTCCCTCCAATCTGATATCCAATCTTTCATCACCTAATCTTTTTGTTATCCTCATAACCTTACTCTTTCCTGTATTCACTTTTAATTTTCTTCTTTTGCATACCCTACCAAATTCATCCACCAACCTCTGCAACTTCTCTTCAGAATCTCCCAAGAGCACAGTGTCATCAGCAAAGAGCAACTGTGACAACTCCCACTTTATGTGTGATTCTTTATCTTTTAACTCCACGCCTCTTGCCAAGACTCTCGCATTTACTTCTCTTACAACTCCATCTATAAATATATTAAACAACCACGGTGACATCACACATCCTTGTCTAAGGCCTACTTTTACTGGGAAATAATTTCCCTCTTTCCTACATACTCTAACTTGAGCCTCACTATCCTCGTAAAAACTCTTCACTGCTTTTAGTAACCTACCTCCTACACCATACACCTGCAACATCTGCCACATTGCCCCCTATCCACCCTGTCATACGCCTTTTCCAAATCCATAAATGCCGCAAAGACCTCTTTAGCCTTATCTGAATACTGTTCACTTATATGTTTCACTGTAAACACCTGGTCCACACACCCCCTACCTTTCCTAAAGCCTCCTTGTTCATCTGCTATCCTATTCTCCGTCTTACTCTTAATTCTTTCAATAATAACTCTACCATACACTTTACCAGGTATACTCAACAGACTTATCCCACTATAATTTTTGCACTCTCTTTTGTCCCCTTTGCCTTTATACAAAGGAACTATGCATGCTCTCTGCCAATCCCTAGGTACCTTACCCTCTTCCATACATTTATTAAATAATTGCACCGACCACTCCAAAACTATATCCCCACCTGCTTTTAACATTTCTATCTTTATCCCATCAATCCCGGCTGCCTTACCCACTTTCATTTTACCTACTGCCTCACGAACTTCCCCCACACTCACAACTGGCTCTTCCTCACTCCTACAAGATGTTATTCCTCCTTGCCCTATACACGAAATCACAGCTTCCCTATCTTCATCAACATTTAACAATTCCTCAAAATATTCCCTCCATCTTCCCAATACCTCTAACTCTCCATTTAATAACTCTCCTCTCCTATTTTTAACTGACAAATCCATTTGTTCTCTAGGCTTCCTTAATTTGTTAATCTCACTCCAAAACTTTTTCTTATTTTCAACAAAATTTGTTGATAACATCTCACCCACTCTCTCATTTGCTCTCTTTTTACATTGCTTCACCACTCTCTTAACCTCTCTCTTTTTCTCCATATACTCTTCCCTCCTTGCATCACTTCTACTTTGTAAAAACTTCTCAAATGCTAACTTTTTCTCCCTTACTACTCTCTTTACATCATCATTCCACCAATCGCTCCTCTTCCCTCCCGCACCCACTTTCCTGTAACCACAAACTTCTGCTGAACACTCTAACACTACATTTTTAAACCTACCCCATACCTCTTCGACCCCATTGCCTATGCTCTCATTAGCCCATCTATCCTCCAATAGCTGTTTATATCTTACCCTAACTGCCTCCTCTTTTAGTTTATAAACCTTCACCTCTCTCTTCCCTGATGCTTCTATTCTCCTTGTATCCCATCTACCTTTTACTCTCAGTGTAGCTACAACTAGAAAGTGATCTGATATATATGTGGCCCCTCTATAAACATGTACATCCTGAAGTCTACTCAACAGTCTTTTATCTACCAATACATAATCCAACAAACTACTGTCATTTCGCCCTACATCATATCTTGTATACTTCTTTATCCTCTTTTTCTTAAAATATGTATTACCTATAACTAAACCCCTTTCTATACAAAGTTCAATCAAAGGGCTCCCCTTATCATTTACACCTGGCACCCCAAACTTACCTACCACACCTTCTCTAAAAGTTTCTCCTACTTTAGCATTCAGGTCCCCTACCACAATTACTCTCTCATTTGGTTCAAAGGCTCCTATACATTCACTTAACACCTCCCAAAATCTCTCTCTCCTCTACATTCCTCTCTTCTCCAGGTGCATACACGCTTATTATGACCCACTTTTTGCATCCAACCTTTACTTTAATCCACATAATTCTTGAATTTACACATTCATATTCTCTTTTCTCCTTCCATAACTTATCCTTCGACATTACTGCTACCCCTTCCTTTGCTCTAACTCTCTCAGATACTCCAGATTTAATCCCATTTATTTCCCCCCACCGAAACTCCCCTACCCCCTTCAGCTTTGTTTCGCTTAGGGCCAGGACATCCAACTTCTTTTCATTCATAACATCAGCAATCATCTGTTTCTTGTCATCTGCACTACATCCACGCACATTCAAGCATCCCAGTTTTATGAAGTTTTTCTTCTTCTCTTTTTTAGTAAATGTCTACAGGAGAAGGGGTTACTAGCCCATTGCTCCCGGCATTTTAGTCGCCTCATACGACACGCATAGCTTACGGAGGAAAGATTCTTTTCCACTTCCCCATGGACAATAGAAGAAATAAAGAAGAACAAGAGCTATTTAGAAAAAGGAGAAAAACCTAGATGTATGTATATACATATGCATGTGCGTGTCTGTGAAGTGTGACCAAAGTGTAAGTAGGAGTAGCAAGATATCCCTGTTATCTAGCGTGTTTATGAGACAGAAAAAGAAACCAGCAATCCTACCATCATGCAAAACAGTTACAGGTTTCTGTTTCACAGTCATCTGGCAGGACGGTAGTACTTCCCCGGGTGGTTGCTGTCTACCAACCTACATATATATATATATATATATATATATATATATATATATATATATATATATATATATATATATATATATATATACCTTTGATAGTTTATATGTTTGGTGGATGGGAGAGAGGAGAATGAAATATGTATATAAAAAGGTTTGGTTTGGGTTGAGTGGTGAATGATGGAGCCCCGGTAAGAATGATGGAGCCCCGGTAAGGATGATGGAGCCTCGGCGAGGATGATGGAGCCCAAGTATGATGGAGCGTCAGTGGGCCTCCAGCTTCCTTCCCGGAGATGGAAGGATGCTATCATCTCCCTCCCTACTCAAGCTAAGAGTCCTGTTTAGTCTGACCTCTCATCCTCCCCCCCCCATCTTTGTGCCATTACTGCCTACACATCTATTTACCTTTTCTCCTACCCACACCCCTTAACTTTCTCTCTTAACTACACCCATTCACTCCCAGCTACACCCATTCACTCTCCTAGCTACACCCATTCACTCCCCTAGCTACACCCATTCACTCTCCTAGCTACACCCATTCACTCTCCTAGCTACACCCATTCACTCTCCTAGCTATACCCCTCCACTTTCTCTCCTAGCTACATCCATTCACTCTCCTAGCTACACCCATTCACTCTCCTAGCTACGCCCATTCACTCTCCAAGCTACACCCATTCACTCTCCTAGCTATACCCCTCCACTTTCTCTCCTATCTACACCCATTCACTCTCCTAGCTACACCCATTCACTCTCCTAGCTACACCCATTCACTCTTGTAGCTAAGCCCATTCACTCTTGTACCTACACCCATTCACTCTCCTAGCTACACCCATTCACTCTCCTAGCTATACCCCTCCACTTTCTCTCCTAGCTACATCCATTCACTCTCCTAGCTACACCCATTCACTCTCCTAGCTACGCCCATTCACTCTCCAAGCTACACCCATTCACTCTCCTAGCTATACCCCTCCACTTTCTCTCCTAGCTACACCCATTCACTCTCCTAGCTACACCCATTCACTCTCCTAGCTACACCCATTCACTCTCCTAGCTATACCCCTCCACTTTCTCTCCTAGCTACATCCATTCACTCTCCCAGCTACACCCATTCACTCCCCTAGCTACACCCATTCACTCTCCTAGCTACACCCATTCACTCTCCTAGCTATACCCCTCCACTTTCTCTCCTAGCTACATCCATTCACTCTCCCAGCTACACCCATTCACTCCCCTAGCTACACCCATTCACTCTCCTAGCTACACCCATTCACTCTCCAAGCTACATCCATTCACTCTCTCCTAGCTACACCCCTTCACTCTCTCTCCTAGCTACACCCATTCACTCTCCTAGCTACACCCATTCACTCTCCTAGCTGCACCCATTCACTCTCCTAGCTACACCCATTCACTCTCCAAGCTACATCCATTCACTCTCTCCTAGCTACACCCCTTCACTCTCTCTCCTAGCTACACCCATTCACTCTCCTAGCTACACCCATTCACTCTCCTAGCTGCACCCATTCACTCTCCTAGCTACACCCTTTCACTCTCCTAGCTACACCCCTTCACTTTCTCTCCTAGCTACACCCATTCACTCTCCTAGCTACACCCATTCACTCTCCTAGCTACACCCATTCACTCTCCTAGCTACACCCTTTCACTCTCCTAGCTAGACCCCTTCACTTTCTCTCCTAGCTACACCCATTCACCCTCCTAGCTACACCCATTCACTCTCCTAGCTACACCCATTCACTCTCCTAGCTGCACCCATTCACTCTCCTAGCTACACCCATTTACTCTCTCCTAGCTACACCACTTCACTTTCTCTCCTAGCTACACCCATTCACTCTCCTAGCTGCACCCATTCACTCTCCTAGCTACACCCATTCACTCTCCTAGCAGCACCCATTCTCTCCTAGCTATACCCATTCACTCTCCTAGCTACACCCATTCACTCTCCTAGCTACACCCATTCACTCTCCTAGCTACACCCATTCACTCTCCTAGCTACACCCATTCACTCTCCTAGCTACACCCATTCACTCTCCTAGCTACACCCATTCACTCTCCTAGCTACACCCATTCACTCTCCTAGCTACACCCAGCAACAAATAACTTATCCCAGCTGACCAAAAAAACTTTTCAGGGGTAACTCTGACTTATCTCAGCAAACAACAAATAATTGTGCGCTCGCTTATTTATGGTTACAGAGGTCGAGTCTCGGCTCCTAGCTTTGCCTCTAAAATTTACTGGCTCACTCTCTGGATTCATGAGCCCTATCATGCTTACTCTTAAAGCTGTGTATAGCTCTTGCATCTATCATTTCGTGTCCTGGTCATTCCACTTCCTGACCATTCTGAGACTGAAGAAATACTTCCTGACATCCCTATGATTGTGATTTTAACTTCTAAATGTGCCCTTGTGTACCTTTTTCCCACATTTTCTTTAATGGAGCAGAATCTGTCTACCCTTCCATTTCCTCCAGGTATTTTGTACGTCGTTATTATATCTCCACGGAGCTTTGTCTTCTTATCCCGTTTAGTTTCTTTGGTATCTTGTTATAGTTCATACCAGCTGCAAAGTTAACACTCTGCAACTAGTTTCGTTGCATATCTTTGCAAATTTTGCAGTGTTTTAACGTCCTTTATCAAGTGTGGGCTTCATAATGGTGCTGTGTACTCCAACGACTGACGTTTTGTCATCTATAATGTTGTGGTTGACGCGTGGCTGTGGTTCTGGATAGCAAATCTTTGTGTGTGTGTGTGTGTGTGTGTGTGTGTGTGTGTGTGTGTGTGTGTGTGTGTGTGTGTGTGTGTGTGTGTGTGTGTGTGTGTGTGTGTTGTGTGTGTGTGTGTACTCACCTAATTGTACTCACCTAATTGTGGTTGCAGGGGTCGAGACTCAGCTCCTGGCCCCGCCTCTTCACTGATCGCTACTGTGTGTGTGTGTGTGTATGAGTGTGTGTGTGTATGAGTTTGTGTATGTGTGTGTGTGTGTACTCACCTATTTGTGGTTGCAGGGGTCGAGTCATAGCTCCTGGCCCCGCCTCTTCGCTGATTGCTACTAGGTCCTCTCTCTCCCTCCCCCAAGAGCTTTATCAAGCCTCGCCTTAAAACTGTGTGTGTGTGTGTGTGTGTGTGTGTGTGTGTGTGTGTGTGTGTGTGTGTGTGTGTGTGTGTGTGTGTGTGTGTGTGTGAGTGTGTGTGTGAGAGAGAGAGAGAGAGAATGACAAGAGAGGGCAGTGTATTTCATAAGCAAAGCTTCCCCCAGAGGCTCCACTTGCTCATCTGTGTTCCATTACGGATATTGGCAATATTCGTCTCCCGTGGTCCTGGAAACGATATCCCTCGCCCTTTGTACTTATTACTATCCTGAGTGCCTGCCACACAGCCCCTCAACGTCCTTACTCGCCATCTTAATAGAATTCTCAGCGTTGCCCAAGAAAACACTTTATTTAAAATTTATATTACTGCCTCGTGCAGAGTGTGGGAAACATATGAACGAAATGACCATTAGGATAAACCCGGTGAAAGCTTTTCTACACTGTGTGGTCCGTCCGCCTCTTTGAAATACCAGCGATTCTGCAGCAGTGTATATATACACTGAGAGGTGTGTATCTCTCACTGTATACACACAGAGGTGTATATATCTCAGTGTAAAAACACACACAGCAGTGTATGAGTGGATATTTAGACTGGTGTAAAACTTAGTGTATATATACAGAGAGGTGTGCATCTCAGTGTATATATACAGAGGCGTGTATCTCAGTGTATATATACAGAGAGGTGTGTATTGTATCTCAGTGTATATATACAGAGAGGTGTGTATTGTATCTCAGTGTATATATACAGCGAGGTGTGTATTGTATCTCTGTGTATATATAGAGGTGTACAATAAGATCACAGTAAACAGGTGATATCAGAATATGCAAAACAACCACTGTGAAAGGATAGTGAAATTCCAAGCGCTTTCGTGACTTCTCAAATCATCAAGGAACTATCCTTTCACAGTGGTTGTTTTGCATATGGAGGTGTGTATCTCAGTGTATATATACAGAGGTGTGTATCTCAGTGTATATATACAGAGGTGTGTATCTCAGTGTATATATACAGAGGTGTGTATCTCAGTTTATATATACAGAGGTGTGTATCTCAGTGTATATATACAGAGGTGTGTATCTCAGTGTATATATACAGAGGTGTGTATCTCAGTGTATATATACAGAGATGTGTATCTCAGTGTATATATACAGAGGTGTGTATCTCAGTGTATATATACAGAGAGGTGTGTATCTCAGTGTATATATATATACAGAGAGGTGTGTGTTTCAGTGTATATATACAGAGAGGTGTGTATTGTATCTCAGTGTATATATACAGAGGTGTGTATCTCAGTGTATATATACAGAGGTGTGTATCTCAGTGTATATATACAGAGGTGTGTATCTCAGTGTATATATACAGAGGTGTGTATCTCAGTGTATATATACAGAGAGGTGTGTATCTCAGTGTATATATATATACAGAGAGGTGTGTGTTTCAGTGTATATATTCAGAGGTGTGTATCTCAGTGTATATATACAGAGAGGTGTGTATCTCAGTGTATATATATATACAGAGAGGTGTGTGTTTCAGTGTATATATACAGAGAGGTGTGTTTGTGTATAGAAACAGAGAGGCTTATATCTCTCACTGTACTGACAGAGGAGTATCACTCATTATGTATACACAGAGAAGTGTGAATTAGACACATGTGCAACACTTCCGTATCTTTATTGAGGAAACTTAGTGGCTTCATCAGTCCTAAACAAAGAAGAATGGTGAAGATCAGAAGGAGTTTGAGGTAATCAGTCCCTCGACCTGGAGTCGATCTAATTAGTCCATCAATTGATCAACTTGTCGGTTCTCTGAACCAATGATCTACAGAGAAGGGATTATCTCTCATATACACCGAGAGGTGAGTATATCTGAGGACACGAAGAGTTTTGTGGAAAAAGACACATACAGTTCAGGACATTTATTAGAGAAAACGCGTCGCCACAAGTGACTTCACTCCTAATCCTAAAATAGCTAAGAAAGTGTATATATACTGGCAGGAGTCAGATGGCAGGCTACGACAGGGTAGTAGTAGTAGTAGTAGTGGTGGTAGTGGTAGTAGCAGTAGTAGCAGTAGTAGCAGTAGTAGTAGTAGTAATAGGAGCAGTAGTAGTAGTAGTAGTAGTAATAATAGTAGTAGTACTACAACTGTGGTGAAATGGGATGGGTCTGAGAGCAACAAGTCAACATCATGGGCAATAACCTATTAATCAACAGCTTGGATACAGTGTAACTTCCGGATTTTTGATGGATGGTGTTACTGAGAGCAATTTAGGGCACCTTCTATACACTTTGGTTGTTGAACCGCTAACAGTTGTAACACCCACCAACAGTTGTAACACCCACCAACAGTTGTAACACCCACCAACAGTTGTAACACCCACCAACAGTTGTAACACCCACCAACAGTTGTAACACCAACAGTTGTAACACCAACAGTTGTAACACCCACCAACAGTTGTAACACCCACCAACAGTTGTAACACCAACAGCTGTAACACCCACCAACAGTTGTAACACCAACAGTTGTAACACCAACAGTTGTAACACCCACCAACAGTTGTAACACCAACAGCTGTAACACCCACCAACAGTTGTAACACCAACAGTTGTAACACCAACAGTTGTAACACCAACAGCTGTAACACCCACCAACAGTTGTAACACCCACCAACAGTTGTAACACCAACAGCTGTAACACCCACCAACAGTTGTAACACCAACAGTTGTAACACCAACAGTTGTAACACCAACAGTTGTAACACCAACAGTTGTAACACCAACAGTTGTAACACCAACAGTTGTAACACCAACAGTAGTAACACCAACAGTTGTAACACCAACAGTTGTAACACCAACAGTTGTAACACCAACAGTTGTAACACCAACAGTTGTAACACCAACAGTAGTAACACCAACAGTTGTAACACCAACAGTTGTAACACCAACAGTTGTAACACCAACAGTTGTAACACCAACAGTTGTAACACCAACAGTTGTAACACCAACAGTAGTAACACCAACAGTTGTAACACCAACAGTTGTAACACCAACAGTTGTAACACCAACAGTTGTAACACCAACAGTTGTAACACCAACAGTTGTAACACCAACAGTTGTAACACCAACAGTTGTAACACCAACAGTAGTAACACCAACAGTAGTAACACCAACAGTTGTAACACCAACAGTTGTAACACCAACAGTTGTAACACCAACAGTTGTAACACCAACAGTTGTAACACCAACAGTAGTAACACCAACAGTTGTAACACCAACAGTTGTAACACCAACAGTTGTAACACCAACAGTTGTAACACCAACAGTAGTAACACCAACAGTAGTAACACCAACAGTTGTAACACCAACAGTTGTAACACCAACAGTTGTAACACCAACAGTTGTAACACCAACAGTTGTAACACCAACAGTTGTAACACCAACAGTTGTAACACCAACAGTTGTAACACCAACAGTTGTAACACCAACAGTTGTAACACCAACAGTTGTAACACCAACAGTTGTAACACCAACAGTTGTAACACCAACAGTTGTAACACCAACAGTTGTAACACCAACAGTAGTAACACCAACAGTTGTAACACCAACAGTTGTAACACCAACAGTTGTAACACCAACAGTTGTAACACCAACAGTTGTAACACCAACAGTTGTAACACCAACAGTTGTAACACCAACAGTTGTAACACCAACAGTTGTAACACCAACAGTTGTAACACCAACAGTTGTAACACCAACAGTTGTAACACCAACAGTTGTAACACCAACAGTTGTAACACCAACAGTTGTAACACCAACAGTTGTAACACCAACAGTAGTAACACCAACAGTTGTAACACCAACAGTTGTAACACCAACAGTTGTAACACCAACAGTTGTAACACCAACAGTTGTAACACCAACAGTTGTAACACCAACAGTTGTAACACCAACAGTTGTAACACCAACAGTTGTAACACCAACAGTTGTAACACCAACAGTAACACCAACAGTTGTAACACCAACAGTAGTAACACCAACAGTAACACCAACAGTTGTAACACCAACAGTTGTAACACCAACAGTTGTAACACCAACAGTTGTAACACCAACAGTTGTAACACCAACAGTTGTAACACCAACAGTTGTAACACCAACAGTTGTAACACCAACAGTTGTAACACCAACAGTTGTAACACCAACAGTTGTAACACCAACAGTTGTAACACCAACAGTTGTAACACCACCAGTTGTAACACCAACAGTTGTAACACCAACAGTTGTAACACCAACAGTTGTAACACCAACAGTTGTAACACCAACAGTTGTAACACCAACAGTTGTAACACCAACAGTTGTAACACCAACAGTTGTAACACCAACAGTTGTAACACCAACAGTTGTAACACCAACAGTTGTAACACCAACAGTAGTAACACCAACAGTTGTAACACCAACAGTTGTAACACCAACAGTTGTAACACCAACAGTTGTAACACCAACAGTAGTAACACCAACAGTAGTAACACCAACAGTTGTAACACCAACAGTTGTAACACCAACAGTTGTAACACCAACAGTTGTAACACCAACAGTTGTAACACCAACAGTTGTAACACCAACAGTTGTAACACCAACAGTTGTAACACCAACAGTTGTAACACCAACAGTTGTAACACCAACAGTAGTAACACCAACAGTTGTAACACCAACAGTAGTAACACCAACAGTTGTAACACCAACAGTTGTAACACCAACAGTTGTAACACCAACAGTTGTAACACCAACAGTTGTAACACCAACAGTTGTAACACCAACAGTTGTAACACCAACAGTTGTAACACCAACAGTTGTAACACCAACAGTTGTAACACCAACAGTTGTAACACCAACAGTAGTAACACCAACAGTTGTAACACCAACAGTTGTAACACCAACAGTTGTAACACCAACAGTTGTAACACCAACAGTTGTAACACCAACAGTTGTAACACCAACAGTTGTAACACCAACAGTTGTAACACCAACAGTTGTAACACCAACAGTGGCCCTCCCGACAAAAACAGTATTTCCCGCCAACTGGAAAACCAATCAGCGTCCATGATTTGCGCGCGTAAAAAACGTACAAAAAAATTTGGCGGAAAAACGCTGCCAAAATAACTAACTAATTATTCCCCATGGGATACCTTCTTGGATATCTTCGAGGGATACCTTGGGGTATCCTCGAGGTATACCTTCTTGGACATCCTCGAGGGATACCTTGGATATCCTAGAGGGATACCTTCTTGATTATCCCCGAGGAAAACGATACCTTTAAGTGGCTGACAGATTGTTTTTCTCCTACAAAGTGTTTTGTTCATAACTTGAGAACGGTTCCACCGATCGGTTATAAACTTTCAGCAATAATTTACTCCGTGGAATAATTCGAGAACGCTTCTTCTGACTGGCTTCAAACTTTCAACACTTCCCAACCTTGATGACTGAGACAAAAACATTTCGCTTACACAGTGGGCGTCTTCAGTCAAAATACAGAGGCAGCAGGTGTAGTGGTGAATTAATGCTGAAATCAGTCCATCAGTCTTGGAGAAATAGCATTTGAGGTGGTCAGTCCCTCGATGGTCTAGACTCTAGAGTCTCTAGACCATGGAGCTGAACTCTTCTCCAGGCTGAGGGACTGACCACCTCAAATACTATTTCTCCAAGGTTGATGGACTGATTACATCAATGTTTCACTACTACACCTGCTGCCTCTGTATTTGACTGAAGAGTCCGCAGGCGCTGTTTCAAAAAGCAGACAAACCAACTGTTACACATGTGTCTTAATCACAATTAGTCGGTATTACCGGAGGCCGGTTCAACTCCCGGGGCCCCGGTCTGAAACCAGGCCCTAGTGGTGGATTCAGGTCTGATCAACCAGGCTTACTGCTGGTCGCACGTAACGACGTACGAACCAAAAGCCCGGGTCAGTGGACTTTAGGTGCCCGCCCAGCACCTTTTTGAAGACAGCCAGGGCTCTTGGTAATCCCCTTTATGTATGCTCGGAGACCGTTAAACAGTCTTGGGTCCCTGACACTTAGCGTACCATTTCAGCATAACTTCCCAACCTTCTTCAAAGTAACCTTGGAAGAAGGATAAGAATGTTAC
Source organism: Cherax quadricarinatus (assembly GCF_038502225.1). NCBI lineage: Eukaryota > Metazoa > Arthropoda > Malacostraca > Decapoda > Parastacidae > Cherax > Cherax quadricarinatus. The sequence continues at coordinate 7,498,243 of NC_091388.1, read as the reverse complement.
TGGCGTGTGTACCTTAGATCACTAAGGTAGAGGAGGCTGAGCTTAAAGGATACGGGGATACCGCTTTGGCATCATTAAGGCAGAGGAGGTTAAGGCTGCAGGATACAGGGATACCTATTTTCTCAGACCCCATCCAGTTATATAGCAGAGACCTGATTACATTTATCGGGAAAATTCTAGTGGAAATAGGAATGACGATTTCTGTCCCGTGTGAACAGCTACCACTGAATGACTGTTACTTAGACAGCAAAACTGTCACAGTGTGACTGTTATGCAACAAACTGTTAGTGAACAACTGGTGTGGTATTCCTGAGTAAATAAACAAGAGTTGAACGTGTTTCAACTTGCAATATTTAAATTCCTACCAATTGTTTGGCATTGTGTGTGTACCTGAATATGAATATACATGTGTGTATGTATGTATGTATGTATGTATGTATGTATGTATGTGTGTATGTATGACTAATATATATATATATATATATATATATTATATGTATATATATATATATATATTATATATATATATATATATATATATATATATATATATATATATATATATATATATATATATATATACATATATATAATATATAATGACATGTACAGTAACTTTTACATTCCACATTTCTCTCTCCCCTCTCTCTCTCTCTCTCTCTCTCTCTCTCTCTCTCTCTCTCTCTCTCTCTCTCTCTCTCTCTCTCTCTCTCTCATACGTACATAAGGATGTATGTATGAAACATATCGAAACTTAACCAAATATTTTGAACACTCTCAAAGAGAGTTGGCGGTTCCACCATGGAATATTTTGTTAAAGTTGAAAGTTGCGTCAACCAGAGAGGGAGGTGAGGGAGAGAGGGAAGTGAGGGAGAGAGGGAGGTGAGGGAGAGAGGGAGGTGAGGGAGAGAGGGAGGTGAGGGAGAGAGGGAGGTGAGGGAGAGAGGGAGGTGAGGGAGAGGAGGGAGGGAGAGAGGGAGGTGAGGAGAGAGGAGGTGAGGGAGAGTGGGTGGTGAGGGAGAGAGTGGATGGTGAGGGAGAGAGGGAGGAGAGAGAGGAGAGTGAGGGAGAGAGGAGGTGAGGGAGAGAGGAGGTGAGGAGAGAGGTGGTGAGGGAGAGAGGGAGGGAGGAGAGAGGGAGGTGAGGGAGAGAGGAGGTGAGGGAGGGAGGTGAGGGAGAGGGGAGGAGGAGAGAGGAGGTGAGGGAGAGAGGAGGTGAGGGAGAGAGGAGGTGAGGGAGAGAGGGTGGTGAGGGAGAGAGGAGGTGAGGGGAGAGAGGGAGGTGAGGAGAGAGGGAGGTGAGGGAGAGAGTGAGGAGAGTGAGGAGAGAGGAGGGAGGGAGAGAGAGGAGATGAGGAGAGAGGAGTGAGGAGAGAGGGAGGTGAGGGAGAGAGGGAGGTGAGGAGAGGGGAGGGAGGAGAGAGGGGAGGGAGGAGAGAGGGAGGTGAGGGAGAGAGGGAGGAGGAGAGAGGGAGGTGAGGAGAGAGAGGGAGGTGAGGGAGAGAGGGAGGTGAGGGAGAGAGGAGGTGAGGGAGAGAGGAGGAGGAGAGAGGAGGTGAGGGAGAGATGAGGTGAGGGAGAGGAGGTGAGGGAGAGAGGGAGGGAGGGAGAGAGGGAGGGAGGAGAGAGAGAGGAGGTGAGGGAGAGAGGGAGGTGAGGAGAGGAGGGAGGGAGAGAGGAGGGAGGGAGAGAGGGATGTGAGAGTGCGAGAGGAGGTGAGGGAGAGATGAGGTGAGGGAGAGAGGGAGGTGAGGGAGAGAGGAGGTGAGGGAGAGAGGGAGGTGAGGGGAGAGAGGGAGGGAGGAGAGAGGGAGGTGAGGGAGAGAGGGAGGTGAGGAGAGAGGAGGGAGGGAGAGAGGAGGTGAGGGAGAGGAGGGGAGGAGAGGAGGAGGTGAGGAGGAGAGAGGAGTGAGGGAGAGAGGGAGGTGAGGGAGAGAGGAGGAGGGAGGAGGAGGGAGGAGGAGAGAGGAGGAGGAGAGAGAGGAGGTGAGGGGAGAGAGGGTGGTGAGGGAGAGATGGAGGTGAGGGAGAGAGGGAGTGAGGAGAGAGGGAGGTGAGGGAGAGAGAGGGTGGTGAGGGAGAGAGGGAGGTGAGGGAGAGAGGGAGGTGAGGGAGAGGAGGAGGGAGGAGGAGGGAGGTGAGGAGAGGGATGTGAGGAGAGAGGGAGGTGAGGGAGAGAGGGAGGGAGGAGAGAGGGAGGTGAGGGAGAGAGGGAGGTGAGGGAGAGAGGGAGGTGAGGGAGAGAGGGAGGGGAGGGAGAGAGGAGGTGAGGGAGAGAGGAGGTGAGGAGAGAGGAGGGTGAGGAGAGAGGAGGTGAGGGAGAGAGGGAGGTGAGGAGAGAGGGTGGTGAGGGAGAGAGGGTGTTGAGGGAGAGAGGAGGTGAGGGAGAGAGGAGGAGGAGAGAGGAGGTGAGGGAGAGAGGAGGTGAGGGAGAGAGGAGGTGAGGAGAGAGGGAAGGAGGGAGAGAGGGAGGTGAGGGAGAGAGGGAGGGAGGAGAGATGGAGGAGGGAGAGAGGAGGTGAGGAGAGAGGGAGGTGAGGGGAGAGAGGGAGGTGAGGGAGAGAGGGAGGTGAGGGAGAGGGGGAGGGGAGGGAGAGAGGGAGGTGAGGAGAGAGGAGGTGAGGAGAGAAAGTGGTGAGGGAGAGAGGAGGTGAGGGAGAGAGGAGGTGAGGGAGAGAGGAGGTGAGGGAGAGAGGGAGGTGAGGGAGAGATGGAGGTGAGGGAGAGATGGAGGTGAGGGAGAGAGGAGTGAGGAGAGAGGAGGGAGGAGAGAGGAGGTAGGAGAGAGAGGAGGTGAGGGAGAGAGGGAGGTGAGGGAGAGAGGGGTAGGAGAGATGGAGGTGAGGGAGAGAGGTGGGAGGAGAGAGGGAGGTGAGGGAGAGAGGAGGTCAGGAGAGATGGAGGTGAGGAGGTGAGGGAGAGAGGGTGGGGGAGGTGAGGGAGAGAGGGTGGGGGAGGTGAGGGAGAGAGGAGGTGAGGGAGAGAGGAGGTGAGGAGAGAGAGGAGGTGAGGGAGAGAGGGTGGAGAGGGAGAGAAGGAGGTGAGGAGAGATGATGAGGGAGAGAGAGGAGGTGAGGGGAGAGAGGAGGGAGGAGAGAGGAGGTGAGGGAGAGAGGTGATGAGGGAGAGAGGAGGTGAGGGGAGAGAGGGAGGTGAGGGAGAGAGGAGGAGGGAGAGAGGGAGGTGAGGGAGAGAGGAGGAGGAGAGAGGAGTGAGGGAGAGATGGAGGTGAGGAGAGATGGAGGTGAGGAGAGAGGGAGGTGAGGGAGAGAGGGTGGTGAGGAGAGAGGGAGGTGAGGGAGAGAGGGAGGTCAGGGAGAGATGGAGGTGAGGGAGAGAGGGTGGTGAGGGAGAGGAGTGAGGAGAGAGGGAGGTGAGGGAGAGAGGTGGTGAGGGAGAGAGGTGGTGAGGGAGAGAGGAGGAGGGAGAGATGGAGTGAGGAGAGAGGAGGTGAGGAGGAGAGGGAGGTGAGGAGGAGAGAGGGAGGTGAGGAGAGAGGGTGGTGAGGGGAGAGAGGAGGTGAGGGAAAGAGGAGGTGAGGAGAGAGGAGGTCAGGGAGAGATGGAGGGGAGGGAGAGAGGGAAGTGAGGGAGAGAGGGAGGAGGGAGAGGAGGTGAGGGAGAGAGGTGGTGAGGAGAGAGGGAGGAGGGAGAGAGGGAGGTGAGGGAGAGAGGGGTGAGGAGAGAGGGAAGTGAGGGAGAGAGGAGGTGAGGGAGAGAGGGAGGTGAGGAGAGAGGGAGGTCAGGAGAGATGGAGGTGAGGGAGAGAGGAAGTGAGGGGAGAGAGGAGGTGAAGGAGAGAGGAGGTGAGGGAAAGAGGGAGGTGAGGGAGAGAGGGAGGTCAGGGAGAGATGGAGGTGAGGGAGAGAGGGAAGTGAGGGAGAGAGGGAGGTGAGGGAGAGAGGGAGGTGAGGGAGAGATGGAGGTGAGGGAGAGAGGGAGGTGAGGGATGTGAGGGAGGTGAGGGAGAGAGGGAGGTGAGGGAGAGAGGGAAGTCAGGGAGAGATGGAGGTGAGGGAGAGAGGGAAGTGAGGGAGAGAGGGAGGTGAGGGAGAGAGGGAGGTCAGGGAGAGATGGAGGTGAGGGAGAGAGGGAGGTGAGGGATGTGAGGGAGGTGAGGGAGAGAGGGAGGTGAGGGAGAGAGGGAGGTGAGGGAGAGAGGGAGGTGAGGGAGAGAGGGAAGTGAGGGAGAGAGGGAGGTGAGGGAGAGAGGGAGGTGAGGGAGAGAGGGAGGTGAGGGAGAGAGGGAGGTGAGGGAGAGAGGGAGGTGAGGGAGAGAGGGAGGTGAGGGAGAGAGGGAGGTGAGGGAGAGAGGGAGGTGAGGGAGAGAGGGAGGTGAGGGAGAGAGGGAGGTGAGGGAGATGGAGGTGAGGGAGAGAGGGATGTGAGGGAGGTGAGGGAGAGAGGGAGGTGAGGGAGAGAGGGAGGTGAGGGAGAGAGGGAGGTGAGGGAGAGAGGGAGGTGAGGGAGAGATGGAGGTGAGGGAGAGAGGGAGGTGAGGGAGAGAGGGAAGTGAGGGAGAGAGGGAGGCGAGGGAGAGAGGGAGGTGAGGGAGAGAGGGAGGCGAGGGAGAGAGGGAGGTGAGGGAGAGATGGAGGTGAGGGAGAGAGAGAGGTGAGGGAGAGAGGGAAGTGAGGGAGAGAGGGAAGTGAGGGAGAGAGGGAAGGTGAGGGAGAGAGGGATACGAGGGAGAGAGGGAGGTGAGGGAGAGAGTTAGGTGAGGGTGAGAGGTGAGGGAGAGGGGGAAGGTGAGGGAGAGAGAGAGGTGAGGGAGAGAGGGAAGGTGAGGGAGAGAGGGAGGTGAGGGATGTGAGGGAGGTGAGGGAGAGAGGGAGGTGAGGGAGAGAGGGAGGTGAGGGAGAGAGGGAAGTGAGGGAGAGAGGGAGGTGAGGGAGAGAGGGAAGTGAGGGAGAGAGGGAGGCGAGGGAGAGAGGGAGGTGAGGGAGAGAGGGAGGCGAGGGAGAGAGGGAGGTGAGGGAGAGATGGAGGTGAGGGAGAGAGAGAGGTGAGGGAGAGATGGAGGTGAGGGAGAGAGGGAGCTGAGGGAGAGAGGGAAGTGAGGGAGAGAGGGAAGTGAGGGAGAGAGGGAAGGTGATGGAGAGAGGGATACGAGGGAGAGAGGGAGGTGAGGGAGAGAGTTAGGTGCGGGTGAGAGGTGAGGGAGAGGGGGAAGGTGAGGGAGAGAGAGAGGTGAGGGAGAGAGGGAAGGTGAGGGAGAGAGGGAGGTGAGGGAGAGAGGGAAGGTGAGGGAGGTGAGGGCGAGAGGGAGGTGAGGGAGAGAGGGAAGGTGAGGGAGAGAGGGAGGTGAGGACGAGAGGGAAGGTGAGGGAGAGAGGGAGGTGAGGGAGAGAGGGAAGGTGAGGGAGAGAGGGATGTGAGGGAGAGAGGAACGTGAGGGAGAGAGGGAAGGTGAGGGAGAGAGGGAGGTGAGGGAGAGAGGGAAGGTGAGGGAGAGAGGGAAGTGAGGGAGAGAGGGAAGTGAGGGAGAGAGGGAAGGTGAGTGAGAGAGGGATACGAGGGAGAGAGGGAGGTGAGGGAGAGAGTTAGGTGAGGGAGAGAGGTGAGGGAGGGAGGGAAGGTGAGGGAGAGAGAGAGGTGAGGGAGAGAGGGAAGGTGAGGGAGAGAGGGAGGTGAGGGAGAGAGGGAAGGTGAGGGAGAGAGGGAGGTGAGGGAGAGAGGTGATGGAGAGAGGGAAGGTGAGGGAGAGAGGGAGGTGAGGGAGAGAGGGATACGAGGGAGAGAGGGAGGTGAGGGAGAGGAGGTGAGGGAGTGAGGGAGGTGAGGGAGAGAGGTGTGAGAGGCACTCGATAAGGGAGAGAGGAAGAGATTAAAGAGAGAGGAGAGACAGTGGACGAGGCAGCATAGGAGAGAATAAATGCAGGATGAAGGGAGGGAGGGAGAGATGGGAGACGGGGAAGGGCGAGAGGGAGAGCTAATCAGCACCCTATTCACTACATTTTTCACACCCGCTGTTTCCTATCGTCCTCAACATTTTTGTTCTCACAAACTTGAGAATTCACATTTTTCCTCATCCATTTTTTTCGTCATCACAATTTTTTTCCAAGAACTGACTGAGACTTTTACTGTAATTCCCAGCTCAGAAGTGAGACACATCCAGGGACGTGAATCCTGACTGGACTTCTCAGTCAGACACATCCAGGGACGTGAATCCTGACTGGACTTCTCAGTCAGACACATCCAGGGATGTGAATCCTGACTGGACTTCTCAGTCAGACACATCCAGGGATGTGAATCCTGACTGGACTTCTCAGTCAGACACATCCAGGGATGTGAATCCTGACTGGACTTCTCAGTCAGACACATCCAGGGATGTGAATCCTGACTGGACTTCTCAGTCAGACACATCCAGGGATGTGAATCCTGACTGGACTTCTCAGTCAGACACATCCAGGGATGTGAATCCTGATTGGACTTCTCAGTCAGACACATCCAGGGACGTGAATCCTGACTGGACTTCTCAGTCAGACACATCCAGGGATGTGAATCCTGACTGGACTTCTCAGTCAGACACATCCAGGGATGTGAATCCTGATTGGACTTCTCAGTCAGACACATCCAGGGACGTGAATCCTGACTGGACTTCTCAGTCAGACACATCCAGGGATGTGAATCCTGACTGGACTTCTCAGTCAGACACATCCAGGGATGTGAATCCTGACTGGACTTCTCAGTCAGACACATCCAGGGATGTGAATCCTGACTGGACTTCTCAGTCAGACACATCCAGGGATGTGAATCCTGATTGGACTTCTCAGTCAGACACATCCAGGGATGTGAATCCTGATTGGACTTCTCAGTCAGACACATCCAGGGATGTGAATCCTGATTGGACTTCTCAGTCAGACACATCCAGGGATGTGAATCCTGACTGGACTTCTCAGTCAGACACATCCAGGGATGTGAATCCTGATTGGACTTCTCAGTCAGACACATCCAGGGATGTGAATCCTGATTGGACTTCTCAGTCAGACACATCCAGGGATGTGAATCCTGATTGGACTTCTCAGTCAGACACATCCAGGGATGCGAATCCTGATTGGACTTCTCAGTCAGACACATCCAGGGATGCGAATCCTGATTGGACTTCTCAGTCAGACACATCCAGGGATGTGAATCCTGATTGGACTTCTCAGTCAGACACATCCAGGGATGTGAATCCTGATTGGACTTCTCAGTCAGACACATCCAGGGATGCGAATCCTGATTGGACTTCTCAGTCAGACACATCCAGGGATGCGAATCCTGATTGGACTTCTCAGTCAGACACATCCAGGGATGCGAATCCTGATTGGACTTCTCAGTCAGACACATCCAGGGACGTGAATCCTGATTGGACTTCTCAGTCAGACACATCCAGGGATGCGAATCCTGATTGGACTTCTCAGTCAGACACATCCAGGGATGTGAATCCTGATTGGACTTCTCAGTCAGACACATCCAGGGATGCGAATCCTGATTGGACTTCTCAGTCAGACACATCCAGGGATGTGAATCCTGATTGGACTTCTCAATCAGACATCCAGGGATGTGAATCCTGATTGGACTTCTCAGTCAGACACATCCAGGGACGTGAATCCTGATTGGACTTCTCAGTCAGACACATCCAGGGATGTGAATCCTGATTGGACTTCTCAGTCAGACACATCCAGGGATGTGAATCCTGATTGGACTTCTCAGTCAGACACATCCAGGGATGTGAATCCTGATTGGACTTCTCAATCAGACATCCAGGGATGTGAATCCTGATTGGACTTCTCAGTCAGACACATCCAGGGATGTGAATCCTGATTGGACTTCTCAGTCAGACACATCCAGGGATGTGAATCCTGATTGGACTTCTCAGTCAGACACATCCAGGGATGTGAATCCTGATTGGACTTCTCAGTCAGACACATCCAGGGACGTGAATCCTGATTGGACTTCTCAGTCAGACACATCCAGGGATGTGAATCCTGATTGGACTTCTCAGTCAGACACATCCAGGGATGTGAATCCTGATTGGACTTCTCAGTCAGACACATCCAGGGATGCGAATCCTGATTGGACTTCTCAGTCAGACACATCCAGGGATGCGAATCCTGATTGGACTTCTCAGTCAGACACATCCAGGGATGTGAATCCTGATTGGACTTCTCAGTCAGACACATCCAGGGATGTGAATCCTGATTGGACTTCTCAGTCAGACACATCCAGGGACGTGAATCCTGATTGGACTTCTCAGTCAGACACATCCAGGGATGTGAATCCTGATTGGACTTCTCAATCAGACATCCAGGGATGTGAATCCTGACTGGACTTCTCAGTCAGACACATCCAGGGACGTGAATCCTGATTGGACTTCTCAGTCAGACACATCCAGGGATGCGAATCCTGATTGGACTTCTCAGTCAGACACATCCAGGGATGTGAATCCTGATTGGACTTCTCAGTCAGACACATCCAGGGACGTGAATTCTGATTGGACTTTTCTCTCCTGGGGGTTATTCCGGGGATCAACGCCCCCGCGGCCCGGTCCATGACCAGGCCTCCCGATGGCTCAGGGCCTGATCAACTAGGCTGTTACTGCTGGCCGCACGCAGTCCAACGTACGAGCCACAGCCCGGCTGATCCGGCACTGACTTTAGGTATCTGTCCAGCTCTCTCAAGGCTGTGAAGCCTGACAACTTCTCAATGAGACACATCCAGGGACGTGAATCATGATTGGACTTTTCTCTCGGTGAGACACATCCAAGGCTGTGAAGCCTGACAACTTCTCAGTGAGACACATCCAGGGACGTGAATCATGATTGGACTTTTCTCTCGGTGAGACACATCCAAGGCTGTGAAGCCTGACAACTTCTCAGTGAGACACATCCAGGGACGTGAATCCTGATTGGACTTCTCAGTCAGACACATCCAGGGACGTGAATCCTGATTGGACTTCTCAGTCAGACACATCCAGGGACGTGAATCATGATTGGACTTTTCTCTCGGTGAGACACATCCAAGGCTGTGAAGCCTGACAACTTCTCAGTGAGACACATCCAGGGACGTGAATCCTGACTGGACTTCTCAGTCAGACACATCCAGGGACGTGAATCCTGATTGGACTTCTCAGTCAGACACATCCAGGGACGTGAATCCTGATTGGACTTCTCAGTCAGACACATCCAGGGACGTGAATCCTGACTGGACTTCTCAGTCAGACACATCCAGGGACGTGAATCCTGACTGGACTTCTCAGTCAGACACATCCAGGGACGTGAATCCTGATTGGACTTCTCAGTCAGACACATCCAGGGACGTGAATCCTGACTGGACTTCTCAGTCAGACACATCCAGGGACGTGAATCCTGATTGGACTTCTCAGTCAGACACATCCAGGGACGTGAATCCTGATTGGACTTCTCAGTCAGACACATCCAGGGACGTGAATCCTGACTGGACTTCTCAGTCAGACACATCCAGGGACGTGAATCTTGACTGGACTTCTCAGTCAGACACATCCAGGGACGTGAATCCTGACTGGACTTCTCAGTCAGACACATCCAGGGACGTGAATCCTGACTGGACTTCTCAGTCAGACACATCCAGGGACGTGAATCCTGATTGGACTTCTCAGTCAGACACATCCAGGGACGTGAATCATGATTGGACTTTTCTCTCGGTGAGACACATCCAAGGCTGTGAAGCCTGACAACTTCTCAGTGAGACACATCCAGGGACGTGAATCCTGACTGGACTTCTCAGTCAGACACATCCAGGGACGTGAATCCTGATTGGACTTCTCAGTCAGACACATCCAGGGACGTGAATCCTGACTGGACTTCTCAGTCAGACACATCCAGGGACGTGAATCCTGACTGGACTTCTCAGTCAGACACATCCAGGGACGTGAATCCTGACTGGACTTCTCAGTCAGACACATCCAGGGACGTGAATCCTGATTGGACTTCTCAGTCAGACACATCCAGGGACGTGAATCCTGACTGGACTTCTCAGTCAGACACATCCAGGGACGTGAATCCTGATTGGACTTCTCAGTCAGACACATCCAGGGACGTGAATCCTGATTGGACTTCTCAGTCAGACACATCCAGGGACGTGAATCCTGACTGGACTTCTCAGTCAGACACATCCAGGGACGTGAATCTTGACTGGACTTCTCAGTCAGACACATCCAGGGACGTGAATCCTGACTGGACTTCTCAGTCAGACACATCCAGGGACGTGAATCCTGACTGGACTTCTCAGTCAGACACATCCAGGGACGTGAATCCTGACTGGACTTCTCAGTCAGACACATCCAGGGACGTGAATCCTGACTGGACTTCTCAGTCAGACACATCCAGGGACGTGAATCCTGACTGGACTTCTCAGTCAGACACATCCAGGGACGTGAATCCTGACTGGACTTCTCAGTCAGACACATCCAGGGACGTGAATCCTGATTGGACTTCTCAGTCAGACACATCCAGGGACGTGAATCCTGACTGGACTTCTCAGTCAGACACATCCAGGGACGTGAATCCTGATTGGACTTCTCAGTCAGACACATCCAGGGACGTGAATCCTGATTGGACTTCTCAGTCAGACACATCCAGGGACGTGAATCCTGACTGAACTTCTCAGTCAGACACATCCAGGGACGTGAATCTTGACTGGACTTCTCAGTCAGACACATCCAGGGACGTGAATCCTGACTGGACTTCTCAGTCAGACACATCCAGGGACGTGAATCCTGACTGGACTTCTCAGTCAGACACATCCAGGGACGTGAATCCTGACTGGACTTCTCAGTCAGACACATCCAGGGACGTGAATCCTGACTGGACTTCTCAGTCAGACACATCCAGGGACGTGAATCCTGACTGGACTTCTCAGTCAGACACATCCAGGGACGTGAATCCTGACTGGACTTCTCAGTCAGACACATCCAGGGACGTGAATCCTGATTGGACTTCTCAGTCAGACACATCCAGGGACGTGAATCCTGACTGGACTTCTCAGTCAGACACATCCAGGGACGTGAATCCTGACTGGACTTCTCAGTCAGACACATCCAGGGACGTGAATCCTGACTGGACTTCTCAGTCAGACACATCCAGGGACGTGAATCCTGACTGGACTTCTCAGTCAGACACATCCAGGGACGTGAATCCTGACTGGACTTCTCAGTCAGACACATCCAGGGACGTGAATCCTGACTGGACTTCTCAGTCAGACACATCCAGGGACGTGAATCCTGATTGGACTTCTCAGTCAGACACATCCAGGGACGTGAATCCTGACTGGACTTCTCAGTCAGACACATCCAGGGACGTGAATCCTGACTGGACTTCTCAGTCAGACACATCCAGGGACGTGAATCCTGACTGGACTTCTCAGTCAGACACATCCAGGGACGTGAATCCTGACTGGACTTCTCAGTCAGACACATCCAGGGACGTGAATCCTGACTGGACTTCTCTCTCATTCTGTAATCAATCCCACGTTAAGAATGTAGTGTAAGTCTCAGAGCTTTCTCGCTATACCACATTTCACCCATAATTTCACTTTATCCAGCCTATTGGCTATAAGCCCTATTTTTATGTCTAAGATTGATCAAGCCTTATTATCAAGTGTATAGGCTTGATCAAGCCTTATTATCAAGGGTATAGGCTTGATCAAGCCTTATTATCAAGTGCATAGGCTTGATCAAGCCTTATTATCAAGGGTATAGGCTTGATCAAGCCTTATTATCAAGTGTATAGGCTTGATCAAGCCTTGTTATCAAGTGTATAGGCTTGATCAAGCCTTATTATCAAGGGTATAGGCTTGAACAAGCCTTATTATCAAGGGTATAGGCTTGAACAAGCCTTATTATCAAGTGTATAGGCTTGAACAAGCCTTATTATCAAGTGTATAGGCTTGATCAAGCCTTATTATCAAGTGTATAGGCTTGAACAAGCCTTATTATCAAGTGTATAGGCTTAATCAAGCCTTATTATCACGGGTATAGGCTTGAACAAGCCTTATTATCAAGTGTATAGGCTTGATCAGGCCCTATTATCAAGTGTATAGGCTTGATCAAGCCTTATTATCAAGTGTATAGGCTTGATCAAGCCTTATTATCAAGTGTATAGGCTTGATCAAGCCTTATTATCAGTGTATAGGCTTGATCAAGCCTTATTATCAGTGTATAGGCTTGATCAAGCCCTATTATCAAGTGTATAGGCTTGAACAAGCCTTATTATCAGTGTATAGACTTGATCAAGCCTTATTATCAGTGTATAGCCTTGATCAAGCCTTATTATCAGTGTATAGGCTTGACCAAGCCTTATTATCAAGTGCATAGGCTTGATCAAGCTTTATTATCAAGTGTATAGGCTTGAACAAGCCTTATTATCAAGT
>NC_091388.1:7478352-7480852 GCF_038502225.1 Cherax quadricarinatus | reverse complement strand
ACCTACAAACATCACTGTTGTAGGAACTTATTACTGACCTACAAACATCACTGTTGTAGGAACTTATTACTGACCTACAAACATCACTGTTGTAGGAACTTATTACTGGCCTACAAACATCACTGCTGTAGGAACTTATTACTGACTTGCTTAATTTCTACCATGGTTGAAACTTGAAGATATTTACAAGCGGGTTGCATCAAATTTCTGTCCCTTCCTTCAGCATCCGCTCAGATTTTTTTGGTCCCACTAGCTTTTTAGGTATATAATATAAAGACCCTCTTTTTATAATTCTATTTTTTTTACATCTACTTGCCTAGATTACACACAGTTATACAATATTTCCTAGTTTTTCCTAGAGATTATCTTTCATTCTCGTCGTCTCCCCTCTTAGTATACCTATCTCATCGTCTCCCCTCTTAGTATACCTATCTCATCGTCTCCCCTCTTAGTATACCTATCTCATCGTCTCCCCTCTTAGTATACCTATCTCATCGTCTCCCCTCTTAGTATACCTATCTCATCGTCTCCCCTCTTAGTATACCTATCTCATCGTCTCCCCTCTTAGTATACCTATCTCATCGTCTCCCCTCTTAGTATACCTATCTCATCGTCTCCCCTCTTAGTATACCTATCTCATCGTCTCCCCTCTTAGTATACCTATCTCATCGTCTCCCCACTTAGCATACCTATCTCATCGTCTCCCCTCTTAGTATACCTATCTCATCGTCTCCCCTCTTAGTATACCTATCTCATCGTCTCCCCACTTAGCATACCTATCTCATCGTCTCCCCACTTAGCATACCTATCTCATCGTCTCCCCTCTTAGTATACCTATCTCATCGTCTCCCCTCTTAGTATACCTATCTCATCGTCTCCCCTCTTAGTATACCTATCTCATCGTCTCCCCTCTTAGTATACCTATCTCATCGTCTCCCCTCTTAGTATACCTATCTCATCGTCTCCCCTCTTAGTATACCTATCTCATCGTCTCCCCTCTTAACATACCTATCTCATCGTCTCCCCTCTTAATATACCTATCTCATCGTCTCCCCTCTTAGTATACCTATCTCATCGTTTCCCCTCTTAGTATACCTATCTCATCGTCTCCCTTCTTAGTATACCTATCTCATCGTCTCCCCTCTTAGTATACCTATCTCATCGTCTCCCCTCTTAGTATACCTATCTCATCGTCTCCCCACTTAGCATACCTATCTCATCGTCTCCCCTCTTAGTATACCTATCTCATCGTCTCCCCTCTTAGTATACCTATCTCATCGTCTCCCCTCTTAGTATACCTATCTCATCGTCTCCCCTCTTAGTATACCTATCTCATCGTCTCCCCTCTTAGTATACCTATCTCATCGTCTCCCCTCTTAGTATACCTATCTCATCGTCTCCCCTCTTAGTATACCTATCTCATCGTCTCCCCTCTTAGTATACCTATCTCATCGTCTCCCCTCTTAGTATACCTATCTCATCGTCTCCCCTCTTAGTATACCTATCTCATCGTCTCCCCTCTTAGTATACCTATCTCATCGTCTCCCCTCTTAGTATACCTATCTCATCGTCTCCCCTCTTAGTATACCTATCTCATCGTCTCCCCTCTTAATATACCTATCTCATCGTCTCCCCTCTTAGTATACCTATCTCATCGTCTCCCCTCTTAGCATACCTATCTCTTCACTGGCTCTTCTTCTCCTCTATCACTCTGAATGCGGTGTTTTCTTTCAGTCCCTCATTTATTTCGCTTCACTTTAGACACATTCACATATGACATTTTTCAATGCACACTTGTGTTAATTATGTTTTCATCACTTCTTTATCTTCTTCTCTTTCCTCTCTCTTTTTCCTTATTTTAACCCGTATCCTCACTACCTGACTTAAAAACTCTTTACACTCGCAATGTTTTTATTGGGTAAAACGTCAGCAAACTTTAAAAAACTGTCAGATTTTCCCCACAATACAACTCACCAAGGATAAATAAAGACTGGGAGCAGAGAATCGTTTTAAATAAAACGTTTTGTTCAAGGCTGGGTTTTATCTAGTAATATTTTACACCTGTAATCTCTCGCCAATATTTACAACTCAGTAAGGGACGATGATGTTGAGACCCACTGTTGGGGTGGCCCTTGTTCCACTGGTTTGTGGCATCTCAGACCTGCTGCTTCCACTACTGTCACATCTTGCTTCTAACTTACAGTGGGTGACACTCCGTATTCCCAAGTGTCAGAATGGTTGGAAGCGGTTTCTAACGTATTTGAAATATCAGAACCTCAGTTGTAACTCAGAGGAAATTTTAGAAAGGACTTAATTTTAAATGAGTTCTTGCTAATTGACCAGTTTTACCTATTCAGCACACACACACACACAGACAGACACACACAGACACACACACACACACACACACACACACACACACACACACACACACACACACACACACACACACACACACACACACACACACACAACACACACACACACAAACAACACACAC
>NC_091388.1:7393352-7475852 GCF_038502225.1 Cherax quadricarinatus | reverse complement strand
GTATCTTGTATGTCGTTATCATGTCTCCCCTGACCCTTCTGTCCTCCAGTGTCGTCAGTCCGATTTCCCTTAACCTTTCCTCGTACGACATTCCCTTGAGCTCTGGGACTAGCCTTGTTGCAAACCTTTGTACTTTCTCTAACTTCTTGACGTGCTTGACCAGGTGTGGGTTCCAGACTGGTGCTGCATACTCCAGTATGGGCCTAACATACACAGTGTACAGTGTCTTGAACGATTCCTTATTAAGGTATCGGAACGCTATTCTCAGGTTTGCCAGGCGCCCGTATGCTGCAGCGGTTATTTGGTTGATGTGTGCCTCCGGTGATGTGCTCGGTGTTATGGTCACCCCAAGGTCTTTCTCCCTGAGTGAGGTCTGTAGTCTTTGTCCACCTAGCCTATACTCTGTCTGCGGTCTTCTTTGCCCCTCCCCAATCTTCATGACTTTGCATTTGGCTGGATTGAATTCGAGAAGCCAGTTACTGGACCACATGTCCAGCCTCTCCAGGTCTCTTTGCAGTCCTGCCTCATCTTCGTCCGATTTAATTCTTCTCATCAACTTCACGTCATCTGCGAACAGGGACACTTCAGAGTCTATTCCTTCCATCATGTCGTTCACATATATCAAAAATAGCACTGGTCCTAGAACTGACCCCTGTGGGACCCCGCTCGTAACAGGCGCCCACTGTGATACCTCTTCACGTACCATGACTCGTTGCTGCCTCCCTGTCAGGTATTCCCTTATCCATTGCAGTGCCCTTCCTTTTACGTGTGCCTGATCCTCCAGCTTCTGCACTAATCTCTTGTGGGGAACTGTGTCAAAGGCCTTCCTGCAGTCTAGGAAAACGCAATCTACCCAACCCTCTCTCTCGTGTCTTACTTCTGTTACCTTGTCATAAAACTCCAGGAGGTTTGTGATACAAGATTTGCCTTCCATGAACCCATGCTAGTTTTCATTTATAATCTTGTTCCTTTCCAGGTGTTCGACCACTCTCCTCCTGATAATCTTCTCCATGACTTTGCACACGATACATGTCAGAGACACAGGTCTGTAGTTTAGTGCCTCGTTTCTGATTCCTTTCTTAAATATGGGGACTACATTAGCTGTCTTCCATTTCTCAGGTAGTTGCCCAGTTTCAAGGGATGCATCTCTGCTCCTTCTCTAAGGACCCATGGGGAGATGTTGTCCGGTCCCATCGCCTTTGAGGTGTCAAGGTCACTTAAGAGCTTCTTCACCTCCTCCTCAGTTGTTCGTATGTCATCCAACACTTGTTGGTATATTCCCTCTTGATGTTCCCTTCTGTTCTGTCTTCCCACAGCCATTCCTGTCTCTACTGTAAAAACTTCCTTAAATCTCCTGTTCAGCTCTTCACATACCTCCTGATCATTTCTTGTGAGTTCTCCACCTTCTGTCCTTAATCTGATCACCTGGTCTTTGAATGTTGTCTTCCTCCTGATGTGGCTATACAACAGTTTCGGGTCAGTCTTGATTCTCGATGCTATGTCATTTTCATACTGTCGCTGGGCCTCCCTCCTTACCTGTGCGTACTCATTCCTGGCTCTGCGACTGATCTCCCTATTTTCGTGTGTTCTCTGCCTTCTGTACTTTTTCCATTCTCTATTGCACTTTCTTTTTGCCTCCTTACACCGTCGGGTAAACCAGGGGCTTGTTCTGGTCTTCCCGTTGTTACTGTTGCCCTTGGGAATGAACCTTTCCACTGCCTCCTTGCATTTTGTTGCTACATATTCCATCATTTCATTTACTGGCTTTCCTGCCAGTTCTCTGTCCCACTGGACCTCCCGCAGGAAGTTCTTCAACCCTATGTAGTCCCCTCTTTTATAGTGTGTGTGTGTGTGTGTGTGTGTGTGTGTGTGTGTGTGTGTGTGTGTGTGTGTGTGTAGTGTGTGTGTGTGTGTGTGTGTATGTGTGTGTGTGTATGTGTGTGTGTGTGTGTGTGTGTGTGTGTAGTGTGTGTGTGTAGTGTGTGTGTGTGTACTCACCTAGTTGTACTCACCTAGTTGAGGTTGCAGGGGTCGAGTCCAAGCTCCTAGCCCCGCCTCTTCACTGGTCGCTACTAGGTCACTCTCCCTGAACCATGAGCTTTATCTTACCTCTGCTTAAAGCTATGTATGGATCCTGACTCCACTACATCGCTTCCCAAACTATTCCACTTCCTGACTACTCTGTGGCTGAAGAAATACTTCCTAACATCCCTTTGATTCATCTGTGTCTTCAACTTCCAACTGTGTCCCCTTGTTACTGTGTCCAGTCTCTGGAACATCCTGTCTTTGTCCACCTTGTCAATTCCTCTCAGTATTTTGTAAGTCGTTATCATGTCCCCCCTATCTCTCCTGTCCTCCAGTGTCGTCAGGTTGATTTCCCTTAACCTCTCCTCATAGGACATACCTCTTAGCTCTGGGACTAGTCTTGTTGCAAACCTTTGCACTTTCTCTAGTTTCTTTACATGCTTGGCTAGGTGTGGGTTCCAAACTGGTGCCGCATACTCCAATATGGGCCTAACGTACACGGTGTATAGGGTCCTGAACGATTCCTTATTAAGATGTCGGAATGCTGTTCTGAGGTTTGCCAGGCGCCCATATGCTGCAGCAGTTATTTGGTTGATGTACGCTTCAGGAGATGTGCCTGGTGTTATACTCACCCCAAGATCTTTTTCCTTGAGTGATGTTTGTAGTCTCTGACCCCCTAGACTGTACTCCATCTGCGGTCTTCTTTGCCCTTCCCCAATCCTCATGACTTTGCACTTGGTGGGATTGAACTCCAGGAGCCAGTTGCTGGACCAGGTCTGCAGCCTGTCCAGATCCCTTTGTATTTCTGCCTGGTCTTCGATCGAATGAACTCTTCTCATCAACTTCACGTCATCTGCAAACAGTGACACCTCGGAGTTTATTCCTTCCGTCATGTCGTTCACAAATACCAGAAACAGCACTGGTCCTAGGACTGACCCCTGTGGGACCCCACTGGTCACAGGTGCCCACTCTGACACCTCGCCTCGTACCATTACTCTCTGCTGTCTTCCTGACAAGTATTCCCTGATCCATTGCAGTGCCTTCCCTGTTATTCCTGCTTGGTCCTCCAGTTTTTGCACTAATCTCTTGTGTGGTACTGTGTCAAACGCCTTCTTGCAGTCTAAGAAAATGCAATCCACCCACCCCTCTCTCTCTTCTCTTACTGCTGTCACCATGTCATAGAACTCCAGTAGGTTTGTGACACAGGATTTCCCGTCTCTGAAACCATGTTGGCTGCTGGTGATGAGATCATTCCTTTCTAGATGTTCCACCATTCTTCTCCTGACAATCTTTTCCATGATTTTGCATGCTATACATGTCAGTGACACTGGTCTGTAGTTTAGTGCTTCATGTCTGTCTGCTTTTTGAAAGATTGGGACTATATTTGCTGTCTTCCATGCCTCAGGCAATCTCCCTGTTTCCCTCTCTCAGGACCCATGGAGAGATGTTATCTGGCCCCATTGCCTTTGAGGTATCTAGCTCACTCAGAAGCCTCTTCACTTCTTCCTCGGTTGTGTGTACTGTGTCCAGCACATGGTGGTGTGTGTGTGTGTGTGTGTGTGTGTGTGTGTGTGTGTGTGTGTGTGTGTGTGTGTAGTGTGTGTGTGTAGTGTGTGTGTGTAGTGTGTGTGTGTAGTGTGTGTGTGTAGTGTGTGTGTAGTGTGTGTGTGTAGTGTGTGTGTGTGTAGTGTGTGTGTGTGTAGTGTGTGTGTGTGTGTGTGTGTGTGTGTGTGTGTGTGTGTGTGTGTGTGTGTGTGTGTGTGTGTGTGTGTGTGTGTGTGTACTCACCTATTTGTACTCACCTATTTGTGGTTGCAGGGGTCGATTCACAGCTCCTGGCCCCGCCTCTTCGCTGATTGCTACTAGGTCCTCTCTCTCCCTGCCCCATGAGCTCTATCATACCTCGCCTTAAAACTATGTATGGTTCCTGCCTCCACCACATCACTTTCTAGGCTATTCCATGGCCTGACTACTCTATGACTGAAGAAATACTTCCTAACATCCCTTTGATTCATCTGAGTCTTCAACTTCCAATTGTGACCTCTTGTGTCTGTGTCCCATCTCTGGAACATCCCGTCTTTGTCCACCTCGTCTATTCCGTGCAGTATTTTATATGTCGTTATCATGTCTCCCCTGACCCTCCTGTCCTCCAGTGTCGTCAGGCCGATTTCCCTCAACCTTTCTTCATAGGACAATCCCCGTAGCTCTGGGACTAGTCTTGTTGCAAACCTTTGCACTTTCTCTAATTTCTTGACGTGCTTGACTAGGTGTGGATTCCAAACTGGTGCTGCATACTCCAGTATGGGCCTGACGTAGATGGTATACAGAGTCTTAAACGAATCCTTACTGAGGTATCGGAACGCTATCCGTAGGTTTGCCAGGCGCCCGTATGCTGCAGCAGTTGTCTGATTGATGTGCGCCTCAGGAGATATGCTCGGTGTTATACTCACCCCCAGATCTTTATCCTTGAGTGAGGTTTGCAGTCTTTGGCCATCTAAACTATATTGTGTCTGCGGTCTTCTTTGCCCTTCCCCAATCTTCATGACTTTGCATTTGGCAGGGTTAAATTCAAGGAGCCAGTTACTGGACCAGGCTTGTAGCCTGTCCAGGTCTCTTTGTAGTCCTGCCTGATCCTCGTCCGATTTGATTCTTCTCATTAACTTCGCATCATCTGCAAACAAGGACACTTCTGAGTCTATCCCTTCCGTTATGTCGTTCACATATACCAAGAACAGCACAGGTCCTAGGACTGACCCCTGTGTGTGTGTGTGTGTGTGTGTGTGTGTGTGTGTAGTGTGTGTGTGTGTAGTGTGTGTGTGTGTGTGTGTGTGTGTGTGTGTGTGTGTGTGTGTGTGTGTGTGTGTAGTGTGTGTGTAGTGTGTGTGTAGTGTGTGTGTAGTGTGTGTGTAGTGTGTGTGTAGTGTGTGTGTAGTGTGTGTGTAGTGTGTGTGTAGTGTGTGTGTAATGTGTGTGTAGTGTGTGTGTAGTGTGTGTGTAGTGTGTGTGTAGTGTGTGTGTAGTGTGTGTGTAGTGTGTGTGTAGTGTGTGTAGTGTGTGTGTGTGTGTGTGTGTGTGTGTGTGTGTGTGTGTGTGTGTGTGTGTGTGTGTGTAGTGTGTGTGTAGTGTGTGTGTAGCGTGTGTGTAGTGTGTGTGTGTGTGTGTGTGTGTGTGTGTGTGTGTGTGTGTGTGTAAGCTATTAACTCTTGTATTGCTGTGTGCCGCATTATTCGCACTCTAACAAAGGCATATATTCGTGCACCATTCGTTTACATCAACCAAAAGAATATAGAATCAATCTCGGCACGAGATCAAACAACTGATACTCAGGATCAGAAATAGTCAATTTGTTTACAACGTTACATGATATAAAGCTACGCAGGAGGCGGTAGATAGGTGTCAGGGAGAGAGAAAGGTATTAAATAGCTCTGCGTACACTAAGAGAAAACACCATAAGTGTCCGGGGCCCAAGACTGTTCAACAGCCTCCCATCAAGCATTAGGGGAATTGCCAATAAACCCCTGGCTGCCTTCAAGAGAGAGCTGGACAGATACCTAAAGTCAGTGCCGGATCAGCCGGGCTGTGGCTCGTACGTTGGACTGCGTGCGGCCAGCAGTAACAGCCTAGTTGATCAGGCCCTGATCCATCGGGAGTCCTGGTCATGGACCGGGCTGCGGGGGCGTTGATCCCCGGAATAACCTCCAGGTAACCTCCAGGTAACCTCAGTACACTCTTTAAACACGAATATGAAATAAATCTTAGACTTTAGGTTATTACACACACACACACACGCACACACACACACACACACACACACACACACACACACACACACACATACACACACACACACACACACAGTCTCTTCAGTGGTAAACGTTCCCATTTTACACTGTAACAGTCTCTATAGTGGTCAACGTTTAAATGTCATCTTTTGTTGGACAGCTGTGCCGTATTAGAGTGAAAGCTGGTTGTGTTGACTTCACATTTTCTTGTTCCTGCCAGACAGTCGTACGTTGGATTGCGTGCGGCCAGCAGTAACAGATTGGTTGATCAGTCCCTGATCCACATCGAGGCCTGGTCATGGACAAGGCCGCGGGAGCGTTGACCTCCCCGAACTCCGTCCAGGTAGACAGCAAATTAGTGTAATCAGGTAACATGTCGCTCTCCCTGTTAGAGGACGGAGGATCGAGCCTCTCTGAATGAACCACGCGGGTTTAGAGCTTCAGAGTAATGTTGAACAAATGCTGATGGTATTTTCTCGGGTGAAATAATCTCACTTTTTCGATCATCCTGGACCCACCTCTTTAAAATAGCGTCTCTCTCCATCCTTCCAAATACCCAGAGTATCTTGTATGCTATTATCATATCTCCCCTGTTCGTGTGTTATGTTTGTGAGCTTTGTGTGTTTGTTTCGTGTGTTTGTATGTGAAAATAGTGTGTTCTGTTTGTCGTGTGTGTGTGTGTGTGTGTGTCGTGTGTGTGTGTGTGTGTGTGTGTGTGTGTGTGTGTGTGTGTGTGATTTCAGAAGAGGTTTGATAAAGCTCATGGAGAAGTAAGAGAGAGCACCTTGTAGCGGTCAGTGAAGAGGCGGGGCCAGGAGCTATGACACGACCCCTGCAACCACAAACAGGTGAGTATAAAGAGGTGAGTACACACACACACACGTGGCGAGGTGTCAGGGTGGGCACCTGTGACCAGCGGGGTCCCACAGGGGTCAGTCTTAGGACCAGTGCTGTTTCTGGTATTTGTGAACGACATGACGGAAGGAATAGACTCTGAGGTGTCCCTGTTTGCAGATGACGTGAAGTTGATGAGAAGAATTCATTCGATCGAAGACCAGGCAGAACTACAAAGGGATCTGGACAGGCTGCAGACCTGGTCCAGCAATTGGCTCCTGGAGTTCAACCCCACCAAGTGCAAAGTCATGAAGATTGGGGAAGGGCAAAGAAGACCCCAGACGGAATACAGTCTAGGGGGCCAGAGACTACAAACCTCACTCAAGGAAAAAGATCTTGGGGTGAGTATAACACCAGGTACATCTCCTGAAGCGCACATCAACCAAATAACTGCTGCAGCATATGGGCGCCTGGCAAACCTCAGAACAGCATTCCGACATCTTAATAAGGAATCATTCAGGACCCTGTACACCGTGTACGTTAGGCCCATATTGAAGTATGCGGCACCAGTTTGGAACCCACGCCTAGCCAAGCATGTAAAGAAACTAGAGAAAGTGCAAAGGTTTGCAACAAGACTAGTCCCAGAGCTAAGGGGTATGTCCTACGAGGAGGGGTTAAAGGAAATCAACCTGACGACACTGGAGGACAGGAGAGATAGGGGGGACATTATAGCGACATACAAAATACTGAGAGGAATTGACAAGGTGGACAAAGACAGGATGTTCCAGAGATGGGACACAGCAACAAGGGGACACAGTTGGAAGCTGAAGACACAGATGGATCAAAGGGATGTTAGGAAGTATTTCTTCAGCTACAGAGTAGTCAGGAAGTGGAAAAGTTTGGGAAGCGATGTAGTGGAGGCAGGATCCATACATAGCTTTAAGCAGAGGTACGATAAAGCTCATGGTTCAGGGAGAGTGACCTAGTAGCGACCAGTGAAGAGGCGGGGCCAGGAGCTTGGACTCGACCCCTGCAACCTCAACTAGGTGAGTACAACAAGGTGAGTACACACACACACACACACACACACACACACACACGACCCCTGCAACCTCAACTAGGTGAGTACAACTAGGTGAGTACACACACACACACACACATACACACACACACACACACACACACACACACACAGTGTACAATGGTCCGGGCGAGACCAGAAATATACACAAAACACTTAAACAAAGACATCTTTATCGATACTTAAAACATTTTTACGATTGTATTGAACATTTCTCAAATTGCTGAGTTTTTTCCCAATCAGATTCACCTATTGTGATTTTATATTTTCTTTTGGCGTGTGTGAGATAGCTCTCTCTCTCTCTCTCTCTCTCTCTCTCTCTCTCCATCTCATTACCTCCCAATCTCAATTCCTCTTCCTCCACCCTTCTCTTTCTCCCTCCCTTCCCATCCCTCCCTTCCCTTCCCTTCCCTCCCCTCCTCTTTCTCTGTCAATGTTGACACTCGTTTAAGAAGTTTCGCAGTAATTGGGCAATACTTGCTTCGTTAGACGTCGTTACGTCCAAGTCTTAATTAAACACCAGCCACTCCTACCTCAAGTGCCACCTGGACACACTATTATTATTATGATTATTAATATTATTATTATTATTATTATTGTACAACTGAATTAAAAGATTAGGAAAGTCCTTAGAATTTAGTTACAAATCACAGTGGATAGCGTGTTACATATATATATATATATATATATATATATATATATATATATATATATATATATATATATATATATATATATGTCGTGCCGAATATGTAAAACTGGTCAATTAGCAAGAACTCATTTAAAATTATGTCCTTTCTAAAATTTTCTCTTATACGTTTAAAGATATATTTTTTTCATTAATGTTGATGTAAAAATTTATAATTTTGCACCAAAAGGAACTTAGAAAACTTACCTAACCTTATTATAACAAGAACAATTTATTTTAGCCTAACCCAACTAAATATATTTTAGATTTGTTTACAATAATTTAATACTAAACAAACACAGTGAAATATATTTTTTTCGTTATGTTCAGAATGATTTTGGCGAAATTATTGCATACACAAATTTTCACTTGTCCTATATGGCAAGATGAGCGTTGCTATTTAAGCCAAGATCGCAAGTTCTGCCTATTCGGCACGACATATATATATATATATATATATATATATATATATATATATATATATATATATATATATATATATATAAACCCTTTTGTAGTTGATAGGCTTTAAACAAAATAAAACAAGTACATACACAACAGAAAAAAACACCAGTCAAACTTTAAAACACACAAACTTTCCAAACCTGTGTTTTACAAGCTTTTTCAAAACAATTTTTAACTGTCAACAATTTCAAACAATTACACTTCCTCCCTCACAAGCAAAACCTAATCACCCACCATAAACAATTTTCTAATCACGACAAATCAGTGCCCCAGTCAATGCCCAGAGTGGGAACCCGCTTGTTAACTTGGCCACGCCAATACAAATGCGCGGAAATCAACGCCTTAGTTACTAACTACCGGATTGGGTTGTTAGGCTAACTACCACTTAATGGTTGGGTAGTAACAGCCTAACCACCAGAGAATTGAAGAAACATTTAGTAATTGACATTTTTCCCTTCTCCCGTAACGAGGCTGGTGGAATGATGAGAGGCAATTTGAAGAATGATTGATGCACAGTGACATGTAATGATTTGTGAGAGAGTAGTTATCTATTTCGTATTATCTATAGTTACAATAGAAGAGCTATGCTCGTAGCACACTCCACACACTGTTTAGTGAAAATGTTGGGACCCACTCCTGTTATGTGTGTTTGTGTATAAACACAAAGCACACACACACACACACACACACACACACACACACACACACACACACACACACACACACACACACACACACACATATGCTCACACACACACCGATAAAACAGGCCTAGTGTCTAATCGACATGTGCCTAGGACAAAATGGTAACTAACACACACATAGCGGGGGGAACAGTAGTGACATGGAAAACCACACACACAACGAAGAGGCGGGGCCAGGAGCTGTGGCTCGATCCCTGCAACCACAAATATGTTAACATACATACACATACGCACAACACATACAACACACACACACAAATACGCACAAAACATACAACACACACATACGCACAATACATACCACACACACACATACCACACACACACATACCACACACACACATACAACACACACACACACACACAACAGGGACCAATCCCTAAGAAAAACTAAGGTCTATACTTTTCTAAACTCCACCTTGGCATGGTTTCGTGCAAGCCCTGCCACTCCCCTGCCTTTGATGTGGGTCGCTCTAATCACGAGATGGCGGTGACTGGTTGGCTGGTTGGGTTTAAAGCCTATCGACTGCACGAGGGTCATCAAGGCTGCATGTCACTTATACACCAGAAAATAGGGTTTAAAGTAAACTCAGTGTATATACACAACTGTCCGAGTATATACACTGAGAAATACACCTAGTTTATACAAAAACACATTCAGTATATACACAGATTCATACCTCCCTGTGTATACTCACCGAGACATTCACCATTCTCGGAGTATATACAGTGCATACACACCGTTATACACTGACACACATACACGGACCTTTCTAAGCCTGCAGCAAACTATCCAATTCCCTTAGGAACTGTTAGGTAAGACACATATGCAACAGTTAGGTATCTTTATTTCGAAACGTTTCGCCTACACAGTAGGCTTCTTCAGTCAAGTACAGAAAAGTTGATAGAAGCAGAAGATACTTGAAGACGATGTAATCAGTATCTTCTGCTTCTATCAACTTTTCTGTACTCGACTGAAGAAGCCTACTGTGTAGGCGAAACGTTTCGAAATAAAGATACCTAACTGTTGCATATGTGTCTTACCTAACAATCTGTCGGTATTTTATACCATTTTAATGTTCCCTTAGGAACTATCCAACCCTTCAGTAATTTATCCAAACATATAATTAAGTACTAAACCCTCCAATAAAGTACCCAATCGCCAATAAACTATCCAATCCTCCAATAAACTATCCAATCCTCCAATACGCTATCCAATCCGCCAAGAAACTATCCAATCCTCCAATAAGCTATCCAATCCTCCAAGAAACTATCCAATCCTCCAAGAACCCTCCAATAAACATTCCAATCCTCCAACAAGCGGACAGCAGATGGGTCTGACAAAGATATTTATGCAAGGATAACTTTCACTAACATTTCTGGACGTAAACAAACCTGAAATTTTCATTCTGCTTTTCCCCAAAAGTCTAAAAAGAAAAATCAACATTAACTCTGCCAGTGTCTGATCATCTTAGCTGAAAAAATACCTGGAATAAAAGCCTCATTATAAACAACGTTTCGCTCTGTATAGAGCTTTATCAAGTCATGATTAAGCTCTATGTAATCTCTGGAGAGTCTTACCACACCTGTGGGTAATAGAGTACCTGTTATTCAACATGGATGACCACCTGCAATTCACTGCACAAGATTGCAAGTAAATTTTGCAGAGGTTTAAAATTTTTAAATTAAAACTCTTGTGTCAGGATATTTATCCCCCTTAAATTTCTCGTATACTTTCAAGAGTTTCGTAAAAATTAAAGAGCGAGACGGAGTAAGAAGACAGGTTTGTTGGGCACATGGAGACGAGAAAGTATTTTCCCCTTCTCCTCCTCGTCTTTTTACTTCCCTTAATTATTATTGAAGGACTACTTCTCCACTTCTTTTTCTTCCTCTCTTTGTCCCGTCCCCATCGCCTATATATACTGGCTCCCTCACCCTAGTGTGTTAGTGCGACTTTGATCCAGGTCAGAGAGAAACGTCATCAGCATCTCTCTCCGATGTGCGGGTTATTTGTGTATTATCATTGATTTCACGTAAAGGATTAACAGAAATACGAACGTAATTGAAGAAATGAACGGACAAAAAAATTCTGTCAATGTTGAAAACAGATTGAGGTGTTGGCGGCACAGAAAGAAAGATAAATAACGTGTTAATTAATAACCGCATGCGTCAAAGATATCTTTTAGGAACTAGAGCTTCGCACAGTTAAGCACGCGAAGGCAGCAGGAATGCCAGTGATAACAAGGTTCAGAATGATCGCCTCGGACACGCCTGGGGAGGGGAGGAAACCTGTTCATGAGAAAGATTGCTGGTGTTCGATGTTTATATCTGAACAAACAATGGTGTGTATTGACATACACGCACGCATGCAAACACGCACACGCATGCGCGCGCGCACACACATTACGAGGAAAGGTTAGGGGAAATCGACCTGACGACACTGGATGGCAGGAGAGACAGGGGGACATGATAACGACATATAAAATATTGAGAGGAATTGACAAGGTGGACAAAGACAGGATGTTTCAGAGACGTGACACAGCAGCAAGGGGACACAACTGGAAGTTGAAGACTCAGATGAGTCACAGGGATGTTAGGAAGTATTTCTTCAGTCACAGAGTAGTCAGGAAGTGGAACAATCTGGAGAATGATGTAGTGGAGGAAGGATCCGTACACAGGTTTAAGAAGAAGTGCGATAAAGCTCATGGAGAAGGGTGTATTTCTTCAGTCATAGAGTTGTCAGGCAGTGGAATAGCCTAGAAAGTGACGTAATGGAGGCGGGAACCATACATAGTTTCAAAACGAGGTTTGATAAAGTTCATGGAGCAGGGAGAGAGAGGACCCAGTAACAATCAGTGAAGAGGCGGGGCCAGGAGCTATGAGTCTACCCCTGCAAAAACAAATAGGTGAGTACACACACACCTGAGGAAGCGGGTTAAAAAATTTGAGAAGTATGCAAAGAGACTATTTCCAGAGCTACGAGGACGGGCTGAATGAATTGCATGTAACGACTCTGGAGGACTGATGGACCAAGGAAAACATGATAGCATACAAAATACTCAGAGAAACTGATAGGGCAGAGAGAGACAGGTACTCGGGGGCACAACTGGAAGATGACGACAGACGAGTCAGAGGGATGTCATGAAGAATTTATTTAAATATCAGGGTGGTCGGGAAGTGAAGGCAGACTCCATACATAGTTTTAATAACAGGTACGATAGAGCCCACGAGGC
Source organism: Cherax quadricarinatus (assembly GCF_038502225.1). Lineage (NCBI taxonomy): Eukaryota > Metazoa > Arthropoda > Malacostraca > Decapoda > Parastacidae > Cherax > Cherax quadricarinatus. Next base: position 7,463,040 of record NC_091388.1, on the reverse strand, counting down.
TAGGAGAGAGTGAATCTGTAACCACTTATAGGAGAGTACATTTAAGTGAGTACACACGTCCATCTACCATCTTCTACCCTCTTAACTCTTCCATTCACCATCTGTTGGTGCTCTCCCTTCTTCCGTCTTCTAATTCCCCTTCTTCCTCCCTTTCAATCGCCCCCTACCTCCTTCCCTCCATCACCCACTGCCTTCCTCCATCGCCCCGTTCCTCTCTCCCTCGCCCCGTGCCTCCCTCCCTACATCGCCCCGTGACTCCCTCCATCCATCGCCCCCTACCTCCCTCCATCTATCGCCCCCTGCCTCCCTCCATCTATCGCCCCCTACCTCCCTCCATCTATCGTCCCCTGCCTATCTCCATCCATCGCCCCCTGCCTCCCTCCATCTATCGCCCCCTGCCTCCCTCCATCCATCGCCCCCTACCTCCCGCCATCTATCGCCCCCTGCTTCCCTCCATCCATCGCCCCCTGCTTCCCTCCATCCATCGCCCCCTACCTATCTCCATCTATCGCCCCCTACCTCCCTCCATCTATCGCCCCCTGCCTCCCTCCATCCATCGCCCCCTGCCTCCCTCCATCCATCGCCCCCTTCCTCCCTCCCTCCATCGCCCCCTGCCCCCCTCCATTCATCGCCCCCTGCCTACCTCCATCCTTCGCCCCCTACCTCCCTCCATCTATCGCCCCCTGCCTCCCTCCATCCATCGCCCCCTACCTCCCTCCATCTATCGCCCCCTGCCTCCCTCCATCTATCGCCCCCTACCTCCCTCCATCTATCGTCCCCTGCCTACCTCCATCCATCGACCCCTGCCTCCCTCCCTCTATCGCCCCCTGCCTCCCTCCATCCATCGCCCCCTACCTCCCGCCATCTATCGCCCCCTGCTTCCCTCCATCCATCGCCCCCTGCTTCCCTCCATCCATCGCCCCCTACCTATCTCCATCTGTCGCCCCCTACCTCCTTCCATCTATCGCCCCCTGCCTCCCTCCATCCATCGCCCCCTGCCTCCCTCCATCCATCGCCCCCTGCCTCCCTCCCTCCATCGCCCCCTGCCCCCCTCCATTCATCGCCCCCTGCCTACCTCCATCCTTCGCCCCCTACCTCCCTCCATCTATCGCCCCCTTCCTCGCTCCATCGCCCCCTACCTCTCTCCATCTATCGTCCCCTGCCTACCTCCATCCATCGACCCCTGCCTCCCTCCCTCCATCGCCCCCTGCCTCCCTCCATCCATCGCCCTCTGCCTACCTCCATCCATCGCCCCCTACCCCCCTCCATCCATCGCCCCCTGCCTCCCTCCATCGCCCCCTGCCCCCCTCCATCCATCGCCCCCTTCCTCCCTCCATCGCCCCCTACCTCCCTCCATCTATCGCCCCCTGCCTCCCTCCATCCATCGCCCTCTGCCTACCTCCATCCATCGCCCCCTTCCTCCCTCCATCGCCCCCTACCTCCCTCCATCTATCGCCCCCTGCCTCCCTCCATCCATCGCCCTCTGCCTACCTCCATCCATCGCACCCTTCCTCCCTCCATCCATCGCCCCCTGCCTCCCTCTATCGCCCCCTACCTCCCTCCATCTATCGCCCCCTGCCTCCCTCCATCCATCGCCCCCTGCCTCCCTCCATCGCCCCCTACCTCCCTCCATCTATCGCCCCCTGCCTCCCTCCATCCATCGCCCCCTGCCTCCCTCTATCTAACGCCCCCTGCCTCCCTCCATCCATAACCCTCTACCTCCCTCCATCTATCGCCCCCTGCCTCCCTCCCTCCATCGCCCCCTGCCTCCCTCCATCTAACGCCCCCTGCCTCCCTCCATCCATAACCCTCTACCTCCCTCCATCTATCACCCCCTGCCTCCCTCCATCCATCGCCCTCTGCCTCCCTCCATCCATCGCCCCCTACCCCCCTCCATCCATCGCCCCCGGCCTCCCTCCATCGCCCCCTACCCCCCTCCATCCATCGCCCCGACCTCCCTCCCTCCATCGCCCCCTGCCTCCCTCCCTCCATAACCCTCTACCTTCCTCCATCAGATACAATCGGTGGTCATGTGGGAGAAGCAACAGAAGCTGTGGTTTCCTAGACTGTTTCCCTTTGTTAGAGTTAATTACTGCTGGCCCCACCTTTGTCAGGCTGCCCCAGCTTCCAGACATGTACACACACACACACACACACACACACACACGCCAACAGCTCGGACTCGACCCCCGCAACCTCAACTAGGTGAGTACACACACACACGCGTTAAGAAATTAGAGAAAGCGCAAAGGTTTGCGACAAGGTTAGTTCCAGAGCTAAGGGGAATGTCCTACGAAGAAAGGATAAGAGAAATCGGCCTGACGACACTGGAGGACAGGAGGGTGAGGGAAGACATGATAACGACATACAAAATACTGCGTGGAATAGACAAGGTGGACAGAGACAGAATGCTCCAGAGATGGGACACAGAAACAAGAGGTCACAAATGGAAGTTGAAGACTCAGATGAGTCAAAGGGATGTTAAGAAGTATTTCTTCAGTCACAGAGTTGTCAGGAAGTGGAATAGTCCGGGAAGCGATGTAGTGGAGGCAGGAAGAGGTATGATAAAGCTCATGGAGCAGGGAGAGGGAGGACCCAGTAGCGGTCAGTGAAGAGGCGGGGCCAGGAGCTGAGTCTCGACCCCTGCAACCACAATTAGGTGAGTACACACACACACACACACACACACACACACACACACACACACACACACACACACACAAACACAAACGTAATGGAACAATCTGGTGAGTGTAGTGGAGGCAAGATCCATACATAGCTTAAAGAATAGGTACGATAAGGTTATTGGAGCAGGGAGAGAGTAGACCTAGTAGTGACCAGCGAAGAGGCCGGCCAGAAGCTGTGAATCGAGCCCTGAAACCACAAATATTGGTGAATACACACACACCTGAAGTCTACCTACCTGGAGGGTATTCCGGGGATCAACGCTCCCGCGGCCCGGTCCATGACCAGACCTCCTGATGGATCAGGGCCTGATCAACCAGGCTGTTACTGCTGGCCGCACGTAGTCCAACGTACGAACCACAGCCCAGCTGATCCGGCACTAACTTTAGGTATCCGTCCAGCTCGCTCTTGAAGACAACCAGTGGTCTATTGATAATTCCCCTTATGGCTGGTGGGAAGCTGTTGAACAGTCTTGGGCCCCGGACACTTATGGTATTTTCTCTTAGTGTATTTTGCACCGCTAATTTATTGTGCACCTCACCCGTCCTGTGGACTGTAGTGGCTAGTTTACTGTGCACCTCATACATATAAGTGTCCGGGGCCCAAGACTGTTCAACAGCCTCTCACCAAGCATAAGGGGAATAACCAAAAAAAAAACCCTGGCTGTCTTCAACAAAGAGCTGGACAGATACCTAAAGTCAGTGCCGGATCAGCCGGGCTGTGGTTCGTACGTTGAATTGAGTACAGCCAGCAGTAACAGCCTGGTTGATCAGGCCCTGATCCACCGGGAGGTCTGGTCGTGGACCGGGCCGCGGGGGCGTTGATCCCCGGAATAACCTCCAGGTAGACTCCAGGTAGATACCCATCCTCTGGAGGGCAGCACGAGACAACATGGATACACCAAAGATCCAGGAATTAGGCCCCATAATGTCCGTACGTATAAATTCTTTTTACCCTCTTTCCTTATCCTCACAGTCGCCTGAACCGCCACGACAGACGTGGAACAAAATCCTGAAAGAATACGAGGTTGATTCCGTGTTTACCAGTGTAATCAGTGACATATCACAGTACAGAGGCGGGCCTTACCCTGGGCGAGCTGGTACAGTGGTACACAGGCGGGCCTTACCCTGGGCGAGCTGGTACACAGTGGTACACAGGCGGGCCTTACCCTGGGCGACCTGGTACAGTGGTACACAGGCGGGACTTACCCTGGGCGAGCTGGTACACAGTGGTACAGAGGCAGGCCTTACCCTGGGCGAGCTGGTACACAGTGGTACACAGGCGGGCCTTACCCTGGGCGAGCTGGTACACAGTGGTACAGAGGCAGGCCTTACCCTGGGCGAGCTTGTACACAGTGGTACAGAGGCGGGCCTTACCCTGGGCGAGCTGGTACAGTGGTACAGAGGCGGGCCTTACCCTGGGCGAGCTGGTACACAGTGGTACAGAGGCGGGCCTTACCCTGGGCGAGCTGGTACACAGTGGTACACAGGCGGGCCTTACCCTGGGCGACCTGGTACAGTGGTACACAGGCGGGCCTTACCCTGGGCGAGCTGGTACACAGTGGTACAGAGGCAGGCCTTACCCTGGGCGAGCTGGTACACAGTGGTACACAGGCGGGCCTTACCCTGGGCGAGCTGGTACACAGTGGTACAGAGGCAGGCCTTACCCTGGGCGAGCTTGTACACAGTGGTACAGAGGCGGGCCTTACCCTGGGCGAGCTGGTACAGTGGTACAGAGGCGGGCCTTACCCTGGGCGAGCTGGTACACAGTGGTACAGAGGCGGGCCTTACCCTGGGCGAGCTGGTACACAGTGGTACAGAGGCAGGCCTTACCCTGGGCGAGCTGGCACACAGTGGTACACAGGCGGGCCTTACCCTGGGCGAGCTGGTACACAGTGGTACACAGGCGGGCCTTACCCTGGGCGAGCTGGTACACAGTGGTACAGAGGCAGGCCTTACCTTGGGCGAGCTGGTACACAGTGGTACACAGGCGGGCCTTACCCTGGGCGAGCTGATACACAGCGGTACACAGGCGGGCCTTACCCTGGGCGAGCTGATACACAGTGGTACACAGGCGGGCCTTACCCTGGGCGAGCTGATACACAGTGGTACACAGGCGGGCCTTACCCTGGGAGAGCTGATACACAGTGGTACACAGGCGGGCCTTACCCTGGGCGAGCTGATACACAGTGGTACACAGGTGGGCCTTACCCTGGGAGAGCTGATACACAGTGGTACACAGGTGGACCTTACCCTGGGCGAGCTGATACACAGTGGTACACAGGTGGGCCTTACCCTGGGCGAGCTGATACACAGTGGTACACAGGCGGGCCTTACCCTGGGCGAGCTGATACACAGTGGTACACAGGCGGGCCTTACCCTGGGCGAGCTGATACACAGTGGTACACAGGCGGGCCTTACCCTGGGCGAGCTGATACACAGTGGTACACAGGCGGGCCTTACCCTAGGCGAGCTGATACACAGTGGTACACAGGCGGGCCTTACCCTGGGCGAGCTGATACACTGTGGTACACAGGCGGGCCTTACCCTGGGCGAGCTGATACACTGTGGTACACAGGCGGGCCTTACCCTGGGCGAGCTGATACACTGTGGTACACAGGCGGGCCTTACCCTGGGCGAGCTGATACACTGTGGTACACAGGCGGGCCTTACCCTGCGCGAGCTGATACACTGTGGTACACAGGCGGGCCTTACCCTGGGCGAGCTGATACACTGTGGTACACAGGCGGGCCTTACCCTGCGCGAGCTGATACACTGTGGTACACAGGCGGGCCTTACCCTGGGCGAGCTGATACACTGTGGTACACAGGCGGGCCTTACCCTGGGCGAGCTGATACACTGTGGTACACAGGCGGGCCTTACCCTGCGCGAGCTGATACACTGTGGTACACAGGCGGGCCTTACCCTGGGCGAGCTGATACACTGTGGTACACAGGCGGGCCTTACCCTGGGCGAGCTGATACACTGTGGTACACAGGTGGGCCTTACCCTGGGCGAGCTGATATCACACGAGCACCGCCTTCCTCTTTCCCCTACCCCTGAGGGACAAACACCCGTCCCCAATCCCTCCCTACCTTCTTCCCCTGGCATCCTAACCCACCAGGGCAAGTGCCAGCCATTTACATCCTGTCAGTTTCCAAGACTGTCAAAAATTTTGCTGTTACGTCTTCCAGTTTCTTACCAAACCTGCTTTCCCAGACCTGTCTTCCTACCCAGACCCGCCTTGACAGACCTGTCTTCCTACCCAGACCCGTCTTGACAGACCTGTCTTCCTACCCAGACCCGTCTTAACAGACCTGTCTTCCTACCCAGACCCGTCTTGGCAGACCTGTCTTCCTACCCAGGCGTGTCTTGATAGACCTGTCTTCCTACCCAGACCCGTCTTGACAGACCTGTCTTCCTACCCAGACCCGTCTTGACAGACCTGTCTTCCTACCCAGACCCATCTTGACAGACCTGTCTTCCTACCCAGACCCGTCTTGACAGACCTGTCTTCCTACCCAGACCCGTCTTGACAGACCTGTCTTCCTACCCAGGCGTGTCTTGATAGACCTGTCTTCCTACCCAGACCCGTCTTGACAGACCTGTCTTCCTACCCAGACCCGTCTTGATAGACCTGTCTTCCTACCCAGACCCGTCTTGACAGACCTGTCTTCCTACCCAGACTCGTCTTCCTACCCAGACCCGTCTTGACAGACCTGTCTTCCTACCCAGACCCGTCTTCCTACCCAGACCTGTCTTCTTACCCAGACCCGTCTTCCTACCCAGACCTGTCTTCCTACCCAGACCTGTCTTCCTACCCAGACCTGTCTTCCTACCCAGACCTGTCTTCCTACCCAGACCTGTCTTCCTACCCAGACCTGTCTTCCTACCCAGACCTGTCTTCCTACCCATGTTTACTATGAGAACTACCACTACTACCACCCCCACTTCTATCACAATCACTCTTTCTCTCTCCCCCCATCCTCTCAGCTCCCATTAACATAACCACCACTCCTGTCTTCACCACCCACTATAACCAACTTCACCCTTAGCACCATGACTACCCACTATACCTACACCACTACAATAACTGTAATCACCTTCACCACCACCATCCACTATTGCCTCCACCATAACCATCACTATAACCACCACTACCACCATAACCATCACTATAATCACCACTACCACCATAACCATCACTATAATCACCACTACCACCATAACCATCAATATAACCACCACTACCACCATAACCATCTCTCACTATAACCACCTTCACCCACTTCAACCACCACCCACTGTAACCACCACCACCATCATTAAGGCACCAATCATCTTCCACATGGTTGGCCTCCCAGCCAATCAAACAAGCTCCAGCAGTTAACTATTTAACAACTTCCTCTACCCAATTCAGATTTATTTTCTCCCATTTTTCCAATAGTATCCCTTGAGACTGGTTGTGGACTCCTGATCCAAGGAAATGGAACAATCCTCCCATTCCTCGGATCAAACCTGATACGAGGAAGGAATTAGGCATTAAATATTTCCACACAGATTCTCTTAATTTAGACGTAGGCGCTTGAGGTTCCTAAACCTGTACTCCCTGGAACGCAGGCGGGAGAGATACATGATTATATACACCTGGAAAATCCTAGAGGGACTAGTACCGAACTTGCACACGAAAATCACTCACAACGAAAGCAAAAGACTTGGCAGACGATGCAACATCCCCCCAATGAAAAGCAGGGGTGCCACTAGCACGTTAAGAGACCATACAATAAGTGTCAGGGGCCCGAGACTGTTCAACTGCCTCCCAGCATACATAAGGGGGATTACCAATAGACCCCTGGCAGTCTTCAAGCTGGCACTGGACAAGCACCTAAAGTCGGTACCTGACCAGCCGGGCTGTAGCTCGTACGTTGGATTGTGTGCAGCCAGCAGTAACAGCCTGGGTGATCAGGCTCTGATCCACCAGGAGGCCTGGTCACAGACCGGGCCGCGGGGGCGTTGACCCCCGGAACTCTCTCCAGGTAAACTCCAGGTAGGTTGCTAGTAGGTGGTGGTAGTTTACTGGTAGATGGTAGTAGTTCGAATGTACGTGTAGTGTGTGTAGGTTTTTGATGGTAGTTGGTATAGTAAGTGATGGTAGTTGGTATAGTAAGTGATGGTTGTTAGTATAGTAAGTGATGGTTGTTGGTATAGTAAGTGATGGTAGTTGGTATAGTAAGTGATGGTTGTTAGTATAGTAAGTGATGGTTGTTAGTATAGTAAGTGATGGTAGTTGGTATAGTAAGTGATGGTAGTTGGTATAGTAAGTGATGGTTGTTAGTATAGTAAGTGATGGTTGTTGGTATAGTAAGTGATGGTTGTTAGTATAGTAAGTGATGGTAGTTGGTATAGTAAGTGATGGTAGTTGGTATAGTAAGTGATGGTAGTTGGTATAGTAAGTGATGGTTGTTAGTATAGTAAGTGATGGTAGTTGGTATAGTAAGTGATGGTTGTTAGTATAGTAAGTGATGGTTGTTAGTATAGTAAGTGATGGTTGTTAGTATAGTAAGTGATGGTTGTTGGTATAGTAAGTGATGGTTGTTAGTATAGTAAGTGATGGTAGTTGGTATAGTAAGTGATGGTTGTTAGTATAGTAAGTGATGGTAGTTGGTATAGTAAGTGATGGTTGTTAGTATAGTAAGTGATGGTTGTTAGTATAGTAAGTGATGGTTGTTAGTATAGTAAGTGATGGTTGTTAGTATAGTAAGTGATGGTTGTTAGTATAGTAAGTGATGGTTGTTAGTATAGTAAGTGATGGTTGTTAGTATAGTAAGTGATGGTTGTTAGTATAGTAAGTGATGGTTGTTAGTATAGTAAGTGATGGTTGTTAGTATAGTAAGTGATGGTTGTTAGTATAGTAAGTGATGGTTGTTAGTATAGTAAGTGATGATTGTTGGTATAGTAAGTGATGGTTGTTAGTATAGTAAGTGATGGTTGTTGGTATAGTAAGTGATGGTTGTTAGTATAGTAAGTGATGGTTGTTGGTATAGTAAGTGATGGTTGTTAGTATAGTAAGTGATGGTTGTTGGTATAGTAAGTGATGGTTGTTAGTATAGTAAGTGATGGTTGTTGGTATAGTAAGTGATGGTAGTTGGTATAGTAAGTGATGGTTGTTAGTATAGTAAGTGATGGTAGTTGGTATAGTAAGTGATGGTTGTTAGTATAGTAAGTGATGGTAGTTGGTATAGTAAGTGATGGTTGTTAGTATAGTAAGTGATGGTTGTTGGTATAGTAAGTGATGGTTGTTGGTATAGTAAGTGATGGTTGTTAGTATAGTAAGTGATGGTTGTTAGTATAGTAAGTGATGGTTGTTAGTATAGTAAGTGATGGTTGTTAGTATAGTAAGTGATGGTTGTTAGTATAGTAAGTGATGGTAGTTGGTATAGTAAGTGATGGTTGTTAGTATAGTAAGTGATGGTTGTTAGTATAGTAAGTGATGGTAGTTGGTATAGTAAGTGATGGTAGTTGGTATAGTAAGTGATGGTTGTTAGTATAGTAAGTGATGGTAGTTGGTATAGTAAGTGATGGTTGTTAGTATAGTAAGTGATGGTTGTTGGTATAGTAAGTGATGGTTGTTGGTATAGTAAGTGATGGTAGTTGGTATAGTAAGTGATGGTAGTTGGTATAGTAAGTGATGGTTGTTAGTATAGTAAGTGATGGTTGTTGGTATAGTAAGTGATGGTTGTTAGTATAGTAAGTGATGGTTGTTAGTATAGTAAGTGATGGTTGTTGGTATAGTAAGTGATGGTTGTTGGTATAGTAAGTGATAGTAGTTGGTATAGTAAGTGATGGTTGTTAGTATAGTAAGTGATGGTTGTTAGTATAGTAAGTGATGGTTGTTGGTATAGTAAGTGATGGTTGTTGGTATAGTAAGTGATGGTTGTTAGTATAGTAAGTGATGGTTGTTAGTATAGTAAGTGATGGTTGTTGGTATAGTAAGTGATGGTTGTTGGTATAGTAAGTGATGGTTGTTGGTATAGTAAGTGATGGTTGTTGGTATAGTAAGTGATGGTTGTTAGTATAGTAAGTGATGGTTGTTAGTATAGTAAGTGATGGTTGTTGGTATAGTAAGTGATGGTTGTTGGTATAGTAAGTGATGGTTGTTGGTATAGTAAGTGATGGTTGTTAGTATAGTAAGTGATGGTTGTTAGTATAGTAAGTGATGGTTGTTAGTATAGTAAGTGATGGTTGTTGGTATAGTAAGTGATGGTTGTTAGTATAGTAAGTGATGGTAGTTGGTATAGTAAGTGATGGTAGTTGGTATAGTAAGTGATGGTTGTTAGTATAGTAAGTGATGGTTGTTAGTATAGTAAGTGATGGTTATTGGTATAGTAAGTGATGGTTGTTAGTATAGTAAGTGATGGTTGTTAGTATAGTAAGTGATGGTTGTTGGTATAGTAAGTGATGGTTGTTGGTATAGTAAGTGATAGTAGTTGGTATAGTAAGTGATGGTTGTTAGTATAGTAAGTGATGGTTGTTAGTATAGTAAGTGATGGTTGTTGGTATAGTAAGTGATGGTTGTTGGTATAGTAAGTGATGGTTGTTAGTATAGTAAGTGATGGTTGTTAGTATAGTAAGTGATGGTTGTTGGTATAGTAAGTGATGGTTGTTGGTATAGTAAGTGATGGTTGTTGGTATAGTAAGTGATGGTTGTTGGTATAGTAAGTGATGGTTGTTAGTATAGTAAGTGATGGTTGTTAGTATAGTAAGTGATGGTTGTTGGTATAGTAAGTGATGGTTGTTGGTATAGTAAGTGATGGTTGTTGGTAAAGTGATGGTTGTTAGTATAGTAAGTGATGGTTGTTAGTATAGTAAGTGATGGTTGTTAGTATAGTAAGTGATGGTTGTTGGTATAGTAAGTGATGGTTGTTAGTATAGTAAGTGATGGTTGTTAGTATAGTAAGTGATGATTGTTGGTATAGTAAGTGATGGTTGTTGGTATAGTAAGTGATGGTTGTTAGTATAGTAAGTGATGGTAGTTGGTATAGTAAGTGATGGTAGTTGGTATAGTAAGTGATGGTTGTTAGTATAGTAAGTGATGGTTGTTAGTATAGTAAGTGATGGTTGTTGGTATAGTAAGTGATGGTTGTTGGTATAGTAAGTGATGGTTGTTGGTATAGTAAGTGATGGTTGTTGGTATAGTAAGTGATGGTTGTTGGTATAGTAAGTGATGGTTGTTAGTATAGTAAGTGATGGTAGTTGGTATAGTAAGTGATGGTTGTTGGTATAGTAAGTGATGGTTGTTAGTATAGTAAGTGATGGTAGTTGGTATAGTAAGTGATGGTTGTTAGTATAGTAAGTGATGGTTGTTAATATAGTAAGTGATGGTTGTTAGTATAGTAAGTGATGGTAGTTGGTATAGTAAGTGATGGTTGTTAGTATAGTAAGTGATGGTAGTTGGTATAGTAAGTGATGGTTGTTAGTATAGTAAGTGATGGTTGTTAGTATAGTAAGTGATGGTAGTTGGTATAGTAAGTGATGGTTGTTAGTATAGTTAGTGATGGTTGTTAGTATAGTAAGTGATGGTTGTTGGTATAGTAAGTGATGGTTGTTGGTATAGTAAGTGATGGTTGTTAGTATAGTAAGTGATGGTAGTTGGTATAGTAAGTGATGGTTGTTAGTATAGTAAGTGATGGTTGTTGGTATAGTAAGTGATGGTTGTTGGTATAGTAAGTGATGGTTGTTAGTATAGTAAGTGATGGTTGTTGGTATAGTAAGTGATGGTTGTTAGTATAGTAAGTGATGGTTGTTGGTATAGTAAGTGATGGTTGTTAGTATAGTAAGTGATGGTTGTTGGTATAGTAAGTGATGGTTGTTAGTATAGTAAGTGATGGTTGTTGGTATAGTAAGTGATGGTAGTTGGTATAGTAAGTGATGGTTGTTAGTATAGTAAGTGATGGTTGTTGGTATAGTAAGTGATGGTTGTTGGTATAGTAAGTGATGGTTGTTGGTATAGTAAGTGATGGTTGTTGGTATAGTAAGTGATGGTAGTTGGTATAGTAAGTGATGGTTGTTAGTATAGTAAGTGATGGTTGTTAGTATAGTAAGTGATGGTTGTTGGTATAGTAAGTGATGGTTGTTAGTATAGTAAGTGATGGTTGTTGGTATAGTAAGTGATGGTTGTTAGTATAGTAAGTGATGGTTGTTGGTATAGTAAGTGATGGTTGTTAGTATAGTAAGTGATGGTTGTTGGTATAGTAAGTGATGGTTGTTAGTATAGTAAGTGATGGTTGTTGGTATAGTAAGTGATGGTAGTTGGTATAGTAAGTGATGGTTGTTAGTATAGTAAGTGATGGTAGTTGGTATAGTAAGTGATGGTTGTTAGTATAGTAAGTGATGGTAGTTGGTATAGTAAGTGATGGTTGTTAGTATAGTAAGTGATGGTTGTTGGTATAGTAAGTGATGGTTGTTGGTATAGTAAGTGATGGTTGTTGGTATAGTAAGTGATGGTTGTTGGTATAGTAAGTGATGGTAGTTGGTATAGTAAGTGATGGTTGTTAGTATAGTAAGTGATGGTTGTTAGTATAGTAAGTGATGGTTGTTGGTATAGTAAGTGATGGTTGTTGGTATAGTAAGTGATGGTTGTTAGTATAGTAAGTGATGGTAGTTGGTATAGTAAGTGATGGTTGTTAGTATAGTAAGTGATGGTTGTTGGTATAGTAAGTGATGGTTGTTGGTATAGTAAGTGATGGTTGTTGGTATAGTAAGTGATGGTTGTTAGTATAGTAAGTGATGGTTGTTGGTATAGTAAGTGATGGTTGTTGGTATAGTAAGTGATGGTTGTTAGTATAGTAAGTGATGGTAGTTGGTATAGTAAGTGATGGTTGTTGGTATAGTAAGTGATGGTTGTTGGTATAGTAAGTGATGGTTGTTGGTATAGTAAGTGATGGTTGTTAGTATAGTAAGTGATGGTTGTTGGTATAGTAAGTGATGGTTGTTGGTATAGTAAGTGATGGTTGTTGGTATAGTAAGTGATGGTTGTTGGTATAGTAAGTGATGGTTGTTGGTATAGTAAGTGATGGTTGTTAGTATAGTAAGTGATGGTTGTTAGTATAGTAAGTGATGGTTGTTAGTATAGTAAGTGATGGTTGTTAGTATAGTAAGTGATGGTTGTTAGTATAGTAAGTGATGGTTGTTAGTATAGTAAGTGATGGTTATTAGTATAGTAAGTGATGGTTGTTAGTATAGTAAGTGATGGTTGTTGGTATAGTAAGTGATGGTAGTTGGTATAGTAAGTGATGGTTGTTAGTATAGTAAGTGATGGTTGTTGGTATAGTAAGTGATGGTTGTTAGTATAGTAAGTGATGGTAGTTGGTATAATAAGTGATGGTTGTTGGTATAGTAAGTGATGGTTGTTGGTATAGTAAGTGATGGTTGTTGGTATAGTAAGTGATGGTAGTTGGTATAGTAAGTGATGGTAGTTGGTATACTAAGTGATGGTAATTGGTGTGGTAGGTGATGGTAGTGTTTATAGGTGGTGGTAGTTCTTGTGGTAGTTGGTGTGGTGGTTGGTATGGTTGTAGGTGATGGTGGTTAGCGTGGTAGCAGTTGTTGGTAGTTACCAGAACCAGAAGTGGTCCTGGGAGGCGGAGATGGGGTCATTAACCGGCAGTAATCTATTAACAATGGCCGGGGCCCCTAACGAAGTGCAGCCAAGAAGTTCACACAAGTTTTCTCCAGAGAGAGAGAGAGAGAGAGAGAGAGAGAGAGAGAGAGAGAGAGAGAGAGAGAGAGAGGGGGGGGGGGAGAGGGAGGGATGGAAGGAGGGAGGGAGAGGGAGCTCACAGATGGCTCTAACTTCATCCTGTTCCATATTTGCATGTTTCACAACAATAAAAAGGTTTTGACATGAGCTGACGTAGACAGCAGCTCTTAGCTCGTCAATAAAGTTAGGGATCCTTAACCTAACCATACCCCCGGCCGGGATTGAACCCGCGGTCAGAGAGTCTCAAAACTCCAGCCCGTCGCGTTAGCCACTAGACCAGCTAGCCACAATAAGATTCATCCAACTAGGTATATTTCTACACCATAGGAAGGTTAGCACAGGCACCTCTGTGACCACAAATGCAAGTTTTTGCATTTGTGGTCACAGTGGTGCCTGTGCTAACTTTCCTATGGTGTAGAAATATACCTAGTTGGATGAATCTTATTGTGGCTAGCTGGTCTAGTGGCTAACGCGACGGGCTGGAGTTTTGAGACTCTCTGACCGCGGGTTCAATCCCGGCCGGGGTATGGTTTGTTTGCAATCGTGTCATTACGATTTCGTGAGTCATCCTTAACCTAACCTTACAAAACCCTGTGTAAATAAAAAGAGAACAGATATACTAAGCTTGACTGGATTTTGTTTCACAGGATAAGACTTCCAGCAGGTCTAGAGCTTCCTGTATCTTTAAAACGCTTGACGACAGCACTGAGGCTATCATTTTTAACAAATGTTTCAAAATGTCTCTTCTTCACACACGTCTACAACCTCACTCTTTGGCTGAGATCGTTCACCACCATATAAACACCAACACACATCTGCAACCACCTTGAGACTAACACTCTGGCTTATCCTCACAACAACCTACAGCATAATGCTATCTGCTCTTCCCATATCAGTTCCACAACACATACCCATTATATAATATTATATATCTCCCCCATATCATCTCCATGTCCCAAAGAACATTACCGTGCCTTCCCCTCCCCCCACATCAGTTCCACAGCACGTTTTCACCTCATAATTATAGCCACTTCTATATTTCCACCTGCCTTACTGAAAATATAATTGCACCTTCTCCACACTGTTCCCACGACATGTACCCCACAATCAGACGTGTCTTTTACCATCTTCCTCCTTTATAACGAGTATTTCTCATTTGTTATCAGTATATAAGCTCCATCTCCATGACTATGCTACACTTTTATCAAGAATGATGGACTAACCGTACCACGGGTAGGGTTTGAACCCGCGATCAGAGAGTCACTGGGCCAGCTAGCTGGCCTAGTGGCTAACGCGACGGTCTGGAGTTTTGAGACACTGATCTCGGGTTTAACCCCACCCGTGGTATGGTTTGTTTGCAATCGTGTCATTACGATTTCGTGAGTAATGATGGACTGAACACATCGATTCAAGGCTGAAGGACTGATTACCTCAAACTACTCCTCTTGCATCTTTCTCCGCATTACTGCACTTTTATCAAGACTGATGGACTAAACACGTCGAGTCTATGGTTCTCTGAACCATCTGTCTACATTCACAACGACTCAACCTTACCTCTGTATTGGACTGAAGAAGCCAATGGGTGACGAAACGTTTCCAGAATAAAGATACCCAAATATTGGTTAACGTCTCATTTATCAAACAGCATTTTTCAGTAGAAAGAGGAAAGTCTCACCCCCTCTGGCCCGTTGCTTGAAGAATCTCTCCAGGAAAGTCATTATCTAATTGCTCATCATTTAATGTCAAGCTCAACAAACTGGCTTCATTGATGGCGGCGCCACAGAAAACACTATGGAGCTCACCGGGGCAGGACAAGAAGGTCTCTGTGTTAGGTTGTAACATTACCACGACACAGCCAAACAAAGAACCACTACTGTTAGTCGGGATTTTTGACCAAGCCTGCCAGATGACGCTCCGACATTTTACATCCATTTTTTAATGTACTTTTTAAAGATTTATTAACTCCTTCTCATACTAGAACACTATTTGCCTAACTCTGACGAGCTGCAAAATCTCCTGTCTGCTAGAGGCTCCGAGATACGAAGAAAGATTTAATACCATTACTACGAGCTTCAGTTGTTCCCGACATGGGATCCTAACCTACTGGTCGAACCTCGTTATTTCAAAGTCACGAAATGACCCTTTCTTTTTGCTGCCGCCTTTGTTGCACTGCGCAGCTTGGCTGTTATCCCTAGACATGCACTGGAATAAGTACCACAGCAGAGGTTGAGTAAGAAGACTTTGGAACAGAACTTCTCCAGGCTGAGGGACTGACAACCTCAAATCTACGACTTCAAGGGTGATGGACTGATTACATCGTCTTCACAACTCTACTGCTCCCGCCTACTTTCTGTACTCGATTGAAGAAGCCTACTGTGCAGGCGAAACGTTTCGGAATAAAGTTGCCTAAATGTTGCCTATGTGTCTTATCTACCAGACACTGGTTTAGAAAAACACGTAGGCAAACACTAGGACATATTACAAAACGTTTCGCTCCTGAGACCTTGATCACTTTTAACATACAGAGGTCTACCTGGAGTCTAACTGAAGGGTATTCCGGGGATCAACGCCCCCGCGGCCCGGTCCACGACCAGGTAGAAAGACATTTTATATATAAGCGGAAAGTGAGGTAAACCATACCCCCGGCCGGGATTGAACCCGCGGCCATAGAGTCTCAAAACTCCAGCCCGTCGCGTTAGCCACTAGACCAGCTAGCCACAATAAGATTCATCCAACTAGGTATATTTCTACACCATAGGAAGGTTAGCACAGGCACCTCTGTGACCACAAATGCAAGTTGAATCTTATTGTGGCTAGCTGGTCTAGTGGCTAACGCGACGGGCTGGAGTTTTGAGACTCTATGACCGCGGGTTCAATCCCGGCCGGGGGTATGGTTTATTTGCAATCGTGTCATTACGATTTCTTAAGTCAGGAAAGTGAGGTGTGAGTGACACATGACTTTAAGTTGGAAAAATTCAGATTCAGGAAGGATATAGGAAAGTACTGGTTTGGTAATAGAGTTATGGATGATTGGAACAAACTCCAGAGTACAGTTGTAGAGGCTAAAACGTTGTGTACTTTAAAAATAGGTTAGATAAATACATGAGTGGGTGTGGGTGGGTGTGAATTGGACCTGACTAGCTTGTGCTACTAGGCCAGATGCCGTGCCCCTTCCTTAAGTGAATGTGACCTGACCTAACTAGGTTAGGGCATTGACTTAAGCCGGTAGGAGACTTGGACCTGCCTCACATTGGCCAGTAGGCCTGTTGCAGTGTTCCTTCTTTCTTATGTTCTTATGGGATCAACTTCGATAATATCTCCCGTCATTCTACGTCTCTCCAGAGAGTGGAGAATCAAGGCCCCAAGTCTGTTTTCATACGATGGAAATAAATGGTATAAAATACCGACACAGTGGAAATATAAACAATTAAGCAGTATAATGTGATCCTTTATTGACAACATTTCGCCCACACAGTGAGCTTTATCAAGTCACAAACAGATCTGGCGGTATTAATATACCATTTCTTAGTGTGACTTGTAAATCGTCCAAGTCGGAGCGAAACGTCGTCATAAGCTTCTCTCTTATGTGCGGGCTGTGTACATAACTCACCAGATAACCTAACGAATATGTAAGCCACCAACACCTCCAGTTTATTATACTCAGGGTGATCCAAAGATCGTAAAAGTCCTCTACACGTTGTGTGATACACTTCACAAACCTTACATATAATTACTTACGTAAAAAAACGTTTGTCTGGTAAGGTCATATTTCGAAATGTATTAGGGAACACGTCCTTAGCTCACTGGACGTGAGGTAGAATACTCCATCGTTGATTTTTCCATTTTTCTCTGTTACTGCCATGATATTGGATATTATGGTACTGTCAATCATGGTAGAAACACTTTCGTTCCGTGTATAGCTTCATCATGTCGTGGTAATACTCTATACGGAGCGAAACGTGTTTCAGTCACACTCGTGGGCAATACCTTCCACCTTACGCTACCATACTCACGGCTAATACCTGCCATCTTACACTACCATACTCACGGCTAATACCTGCCATTTTACACTACCATACTCATGGCTAATACCTGCCATCTTACACTACCATACTCATGGCTAATACCTGCCATCTTACACTACCATGCTCATGGCTAATACCTGCCATCTTACACCACCATACTCACGGCTAATACCTGCCATCTTACACTACCATACTCACGGCTAATACCTGCCATCTTACACTATCATGCTCATGGCTAATACCTGCCATCTTACACTACCATACTCATGGCTAATACCTGCCATCTTACACTACCATACTCACGGCTAATACCTGCCATCTTACACTACCATACTCACGGCTAATACCTGCCATCTTACACTACCATACTCACGGCTAATACCTGCCATTTTACACTACCATACTCACGGCTAATACCTGCCATCTTACACTACCATACTCACGGCTAATACCTGCCATTTTACACTACCATACTCATGGCTAATACCTGCCATCTTACACTACCATACTCATGGCTGATACCTGCCATCTTACACTACCATACTCACGGCTAATACCTGCCATCTTACACCACCATACTCACGGCTAATACCTGCCATCTTACACTACCATACTCACGGCTAATACCTGCCATCTTACACTATCATGCTCATGGCTAATACCTGCCATCTTACACTACCATACTCATGGCTAATACCTGCCATCTTACACTACCATACTCACGGCTAATACCTGCCATCTTACACTACCATACTCACGGCTAATACCTGCCATCTTACACTACCATACTCACGGCTAATACCTGCCATCTTACACTACCATACTCACGGCTAATACCTGCCATCTTACACTACCATACTCATGGCTGATACCTGCCATCTTACACTACCATACTCATGGCTAATACCTGCCATCTTACACTACCATACTCACGGCTAATACCTGCCATCTTACACTACCATACTCACGGCTAATACCTGGCATCTTACACTACCATACTCACGGCTAATACCTGCCATCTTACACTACCATACTCATGGCTAATACCTGCCATCTTACACTACCATACTCACGGCTAATACCTGCCATCTTACACTACCATACTCACGGCTAATACCTACCATCTTACACTACCATACTCATGGCTAATACCTGCCATCTTACACTACCATACTCATGGCTAATACCTGCCATCTTACACTACCATACTCATGGCTAATACCTGCCATCTTACACTACCATACTCATGGCTAATACCTGCCATCAAACTTCTCCTATCCTTACCGTTTCTTCTTTGTATTGGACTGATGAACCGAAACGTTTCCTCAATAAAGATTCCCATTTGTTTCGTAAGTCTCCATCTTCAACGTGCGAGTTTTCAAAATCGTTTACAGTACCATACTAGTGGTTAATATATCCTCCAGTAAGACTGGAGTGTCTTACACAGAATATAACCTCCAGTACGACTGGTATATCTTACACAGAATATAACCTCCAGTAAGACTGGTATATCTTACACAGAATATAACCTCCAGTACGACTGGTATATCTTACGCAGAATATAACCTCCAGTAAGACTGGTATATCTTACACAGAATATAACCTCCAGTACGACTGGTATATCTTACACAGAATATAACCTCCAGTACGACTGGTATATCTTACACAGAATATAACCTCCAGTACGACTGGTATATCTTACACAGAATATAACCTCCAGTACGACTGGTATATCTTACACAGAATATAACCTCCAGTAAGACTGGTATATCTTACACAGAATATAACCTCCAGTACGACTGGTATATCTTACACAGAATATAACCTCCAGTAAGACTGGTATATCTTACACAGAATATAACCTCCAGCACGACTGGTATATCTTACACAGAATATAACCTCCAGTAAGACTGGTATATCTTACACAGAATATAACCTCCAGTACGACTGGTATATCTTACACAGAATATAACCTCCAGTAAGACTGGTATATCTTACACAGAATATAACCTCCAGTACGACTGGTATATCTTACACAGAATATAACCTCCAGTAAGACTGGTATATCTTACACAGAATATAACCTCCAGTACGACTGGTATATCTTACACAGAATATAACCTCCAGTAAGACTGGTATATCTTACACAGAATATAACCTCCAGTAAGACTGGTATATCTTACACAGAATATAACCTCCAGTAAGACTGGTATATCTTACACAGAATATAACCTCCAGTAAGACTGGTATATCTTATTAAACAGAATATAACCTCCAGTAAGACTGGTATATCTTACACAGAATATAACCTCCAGTAAGACTGGTATATCTTATTAAACAGAATATAACCTCCAGTAAGACTGGTATATCTTACACAGAATATAACCTCCAGTAAGACTGGTATATCTTACACAGAATATAACCTCCAGTACGACTGGTATATCTTACACAGAATATAACCTCCAGTAAGACTGGTATATCTTACACAGAATATAACCTCCAGTACGACTGGTATATCTTACACAGAATATAACCTCCAGCAAGACTGGTATATCTTACACAGAATATAACCTCCAGCAAGACTGGTATATCTTACACAGAATATAACCTCCAGTAAGACTGGTATATCTTACACAGAATATAACCTCCAGTACGACTGGTATATCTTACACAGAATATAACCTCCAGTAAGACTGGTATATCTTACACAGAATATAACCTCCAGTACGACTGGTATATCTTACACAGAATATAACCTCCAGTAAGACTGGTATATCTTACACAGAATATAACCTCCAGTAAGACTGGTATATCTTACACAGAATATAACCTCCAGTACGACTGGTATATCTTACACAGAATATAACCTCCAGTAAGACTGGTATATCTTACACAGAATATAACCTCCAGTACGACTGGTATATCTTACACAGAATATAACCTCCAGTAAGACTGGTATATCTTACACAGAATATAACCTCCAGTAAGACTGGTATATCTTACACAGAATATAACCTCCAGTACGACTGGTATATCTTACACAGAATATAACCTCCAGCAAGACTGGTATATCTTACACAACACATATTTCCACCATAACATGGACGGTCTTCAGTGTTTACCTAGCAATCTCTCTTTGCTTACGACCCACAACACTTGGGAAAAAACACTTATTTTTACCGCTAGGCTGGCAAGGGCAGGAAGTTCTGAGTCATACCCTTCACAAGTACCCTGAAGCTAGCAACCACGACAAGACCCTCCCTGCCTCTTGTATCCGGATGCGCTACACGGCTAATTTAGAATGTATTACTCGGGTACTACACAGCTATAATGACTTCTGTTAAGTGGTTCGCCTTTACCTCTTCCCGTGTGCTACTGAGAATCTCACAAAGACTATATAGGCTGGTTATGTTCAAGTATCGTTTGAATGGTGTATTGTGGCTTAATCCTGGGAATAGGATATATCCTGCCAGTGCTTGGAACAAGCAGGATTACCTTCCATTACTCTGGTTTGTGTGATTTCTTACTGATTTAGAGCTTGCCGGATTCAAGAAGGAAATCAATAGGTTTCTCAAAGCAGTTCCTGATCAGCCGGGCTGTAGTGCATACTGAACATTAAAATGGTATAAAATACCGACAAGTTGTTAGGTAAGACACATATGCAACAGTTAGGTATCTTTATTTCGAAACGTTTCGCCTACACAGTAGGCTTCTTCAGTCGAATACAGAAAAGTTGATAGAAGCAGAAGAGACTTGAAGACGATGTAATCAGTCCATCACCCTTAAAGTTTTGAGGTGGTCAGTCCCTCAGTCTGGAGAAGAGCATTGTTCCATAGTATGAAACAATATGGAGTTGAAGTGACAGGATGGAGCCTTATATAGCGCCAGGAGGTGAGACGTAGGTCACTAGTAGAACTCAGATGTTGGGAGGTCAGGTCCCTCTCAAATCCAGCCGTTCTCACTAGTGGAGGTTGTCGAAGTTAATTTCAGGTCTGTAACGTTTCGAAATAAAGATACCTAACTGTTGCATATGTGTCTTACCTAACAAACTGTAGTGCATACGCTGTACTGAGTGCGGAGGGCACTAACAGCCTGATCGATGAGGCCAATAACCAGGAGGCTTGGTCTGGGACCGGGCCGCGGGGGCGCTGACCTCCGGAAGCGACTCCTGGAAAACATATGAGAGATGTGTTGAAGGATTCCTTAGTAACGTGAGATAATCTTAGCAACAGTTGAGGAAGACAACCGCACCACCACCACCACCACTAATACTACCACCACCACTAATACTACCACCATCACTAGTACCATCACTACCACCACCATTACTACCACCACCATTACTACCACCACCACTACCGCCAATTCACCACCCCTGAATATTAAAAGGGTATATAATACCACCATTACCACCAACACACCACCCCTGAATATTAAAAGGGTATACACTACCACCACTACCGGCAACACACCACCAACACACCACCACCATCCCATCACTCCCTCATTAAGACTCCAACAGTAACTCGGCTTAAGCAGCGCCTCAATTAACTATTTAATTAATTGGCTGGGCATGTGAGATGGTTAATTAGATAGCTGGGTGGGCGTGGCTACCTGTCCACTTATTTCCCCACGCCCTCCTGCACCTCCGCGCCCACTACCACTTCCACGCCAAATTCTACGTTCCCACTGAGGTAAGTAGTTTCTAAGAGCTTCATTTCACTGTTCGCTAATAGTAGAAAGTGTCACCGTACTTTGAGTTAGAGCTAAATCTTGGTGTTTGAGATCAGTGTAACATCAAGATCGAAGTGTATAAGTGGAAGATAGGTATTAATAAAGGGGATATTAACAAGGTCTTGAGGATGTCTCTCCAAGAGAGAACCCGTAGTAATGGATTTAAATTAGATAAGTTTAGATTTAGAAAGGACATAGGAAAGTATTGGTTTGGAAATAGGGTAGTTGATGAGTGGAACAGTCTACCTAGTTGGGTTATTGAGGCTAGGACTTTGGGTAGTTTCAAATTTAGGTTGGATAAGTACATGAGTGGGAGGGGTTGGATTTGAGTGGGACTTGCACATCGGAGCTTGTATCTTGGGTGGCATTGAAAATTGGGTTGGGCAAATGTTTTGTTAGTGGGATGAATTGTAAAGGACCTGCCTAGTATGGGCCAACAGGCCTGCTGCAGTGTTCCTCCTTTCTTATGTTCTTATGTTCTTATGTTATCTGTTGCAAAACAGGAGATTCAGTTTGTAAATGCAGAGAGAAAACAACATAAGGAAGGAGCACTGCAGCAGGCCTACTGGCCCATGCTAGACAAGTCCAAGTCACCTACTGACCCAATCCAATCAGAGAGAAAGAATTATTGGTTCGTTTATTAGGGTTAAATCCTCTCGACAACACGAGGGTTATTAAGGCTGCTTGTGACCTGTACATCACCAGTCAAAAATTATTAAATACCAAAATAAGGGGACTAAAATAAACTCTCGGTATATATACAAAGTTTTCAGTGTATATACACAGATACTTTTCAGTTTATATACACGCTTACACACCTCTCTGTGTAATAAGATCACACTAAACAGGTGATACCAGAATATGCAAAACAACTACTGTGAAAGAATACCCCGCCAAGGGAGGTTCCTTGACGCTGGTGAGGGGCTCTTGATCTAGAGAATTGGATCTGTGCTCCGGTTCCCTGTATTGATGGAAATAAATGGTATAAAATACCGACACAATGGCAATATAAACACAAATGCAGTATAATGTGATCCTTTATTGACTACGTTTCGCCCACACAGTGGGCTTTTTCAAGTCACAAACAGAACTACCTGGGGTGGAAGGAACGCGAGTATTTATAGTCCGGCTGAGGTCAGGTGAAGAATGCTGCATCTGATGATGTACCGAGTGGGGCTATAGAGTCTAAAAACTTGGGTAGCTTGGAAAGGAGATTGGATAAGTTTGTGAGCAGACCTTCTACAGTGTTCTTATGTGGGATAGCGATGAAGAAGTTTCTTGGCAAGTGCATTTGTGTTTATATTGTCCCTGTATTGAGCCTGATTACCTCCCCCCCCCCCGGGCTGTATAATCCTATGGGTTTAGCGCTCCCCCATGATTATAAAAATAATGTGAAAGAATAGCGAAATTCCAAGCACTTTCGTGACTTCTCACATTATCAAGGAAATATTCTTTCACAGAGGTTGTTTTGCACACCTTTCTGTGTATATAAGTTTCGAGAGATTAAACTCCGAGTGTGTGTGATATCGTCTTCACACTGGCTTGGTGTGTTCCACACACACGACTCCTCGGTGATATCCTCACCACACTACTGAGTCTCCCAGCTCAGGTTGGCACGTATCACCAACTCGTGTATGTAACCCATTTTGTGCGATGGAATACGAAGGGAAAACACAGCTTGCCTTTGTTCCCACTACGAAACTGACAGATAGAATAATGTTACAGCTGGTGTTCCCACACTGCAATTATCATATAGAATAGTGTAGCAACACACTGCTGGTGTTCCCACAATGTAACTATTATATAGAATAGTGTAGCAACACACTGCTGGTGTTCCCACAATGTAACTATTATATAGAATAGTGTAGCAACACACTGCTGGTGTTCCCACAATGTAACTATTATATAGAATAGTGTAGCAACACACTGCTGGTATTCCCACAATGTAACTATCATATAGAATAGTGTAGCATCACACTGCTGGTGCTCCCACAATGTAACTATCATATAGAATAGTGTAGCAACACACTGCTGGTGTTCCCACAATGTAACTATCATATAGAATAGTGTAGCAACACACTGCTGGTGTTCCCACAATGTAACTATCATATAGAATAGTGTAGCAACACACTGCTGGTGTTCCCACAATGTAACTATCATATAGAATAGTGTAGCAACACACTGCTGGTATTCCCACAATGTAACTATCATATAGAATAGTGTAGCATCACACTGCTGGTGCTCCCACAATGTAACTATCATATAGAATAGTGTAGCAACACACTGCTGGTGTTCCCACAATGTAACTATCATATAGAATAGTGTAGCAACACACTGCTGGTGTTCTCACAAAGTAACTATTATATAGAATAGTGTAGCAACACACTGCTGGTGTTCCCACAATGTAACTATCATATAGAATAGTGTAGCAACACACTGCTGGTGTTCCCACAATGTAACTATCATATAGAATATTGCAGCAACACACTGCTGGTGTTCCCACAATGTAACTATCATATAGAATAGTGCAGCAACACACTGCTGGTGTTCCCACAATGTAACTATCATATAGAATAGTGTAGCAACACACTGCTGGTGTTCCCACAATGTA
Source organism: Cherax quadricarinatus (assembly GCF_038502225.1). Taxonomy (NCBI): domain Eukaryota; kingdom Metazoa; phylum Arthropoda; class Malacostraca; order Decapoda; family Parastacidae; genus Cherax; species Cherax quadricarinatus. The sequence goes on along the minus strand of NC_091388.1, from coordinate 7,438,227 downwards.
ACTATCATATAGAATAGTGTAGCAACACACTGCTGGTGTTCCTAAAATGTAACTATCATATAGAATAGTGTAGCAACACACTGCTGGTGTTCCCACAATGTAACTATTATATAGAATAGTGTAGCAACACACTGCTGGTGTTCCCACAATGTAACTATCATATAGAATAGTGTAGCAACACACTGCTGGTGTTCCCACAATGTAACTATTATATAGAATAGTGTAGCAACACACTGCTGGTGTTCCCACACTGTAACTATTATATAGAATAGTGTAGCAACACACTGCTGGTGTTCCCACAATGTAACTATTATATAGAATAGTGTAGCAACACACTGCTGGTATTCCCACAATGTAACTATCATATAGAATAGTGTAGCATCACACTGCTGGTGCTCCCACAATGTAACTATCATATAGAATAGTGTAGCAACACACTGCTGGTGTTCCCACAATGTAACTATCATATAGAATAGTGTAGCAACACACTGCTGGTGTTCCCACAATGTAACTATCATATAGAATATTGCAGCAACACACTGCTGGTGTTCCCACAATGTAACTATCATATAGAATAGTGTAGCAACACACTGCTGGTGTTCCCACAATGTGACTATCATATAGAATAGTGTAGCAACACACTGCTGGTGTTCCCACAATGTAACTATCATATAGAATAGTATAGCAACACACTGCTGGTGTTCCCACAATGTGACTATCATATAGAATAGTGTAGCAACACACTGGTGGTGTTCCCACAATGTAACTATCATATAGAATAGTGTAGCAACACACTGCTGGTGTTCTCACAATGTAACTATTATATAGAATAGTGTAGCAACACACTGTTGGTGTTCCCACAATGTAATTATCATATAGAATAGTGTAGCAACACACTGCTGGTGTTCCCACAATGTAACTATCATATAGAATAGTGTAGCAACACACTGCTGGTGTTCCCACAATGTAACTATCATATAGAATAGTGTAGCAACACACTGCTGGTGTTCTCACAATGTAACTATCATATAGAATAGTGTAGCAACACACTGCTGGTGTTCCCACAATGTAACTATCATATAGAATAGTGTAGCAACACACTGCTGGTGTTCCCACAATGTAACTATCATATAGAATAGTGTAGCAACACACTGCTGGTGTTCCCACAATGTAACTATCATATAGAATAGTGTAGCAACACACTGCTGGTGTTCCCACAATGTAACTATTATATAGAATAGTGTAGCAACACACTGCTGGTGTTCTCACAATGTAACTATCATATAGAATAGTGTAGCAACACACTGCTGGTGTTCCCACAATGTAACTATCATATAGAATAGTGCAGCAACACACTGCTGGTGTTCCCACAATGTAACTATCATACAGAATAGTGTAACAACACACTGCTGGCGTTCCCACAATGTAACTATCATATAGAATAGTGTAGCAACACACTGCTGGTGTTCCCACAATGTAACTATCATATAGAATAGTGTAGCAACACACTGCTGGTGTTCCCACAATGTAACTATCATATAGAATAGTGTAGCAACACACTGCTGGTGTTCCCACAATGTAACTATCATATAGAATAGTGTAGCAACACTGCTGGTGTTCCCACAATGTAACTATCATATAGAATAGTGTAGCAACACTGCTGGTGTTCCCACAATGTAACTATCATATAGAATAGTGTAGCAACACACTGCTGGTGTTCCCACAATGTAACTATCATATAGAATAGTGTAGCAACACTGCTGGTGTTCCCACAATGTAACTATCATATAGAATAGTGTAGCAACACTGCTGGTGTTCCCACAATGTAACTATCATATAGAATAGTGTAGCAACACTGCTGGTGTTCCCACAATGTAACTATCATATAGAATAGTGTAGCAACACTGCTGGTGTTCCCACAATGTAACTATCATATAGAATAGTGTAGCAACACACTGCTGGTATTCCCACAATGTAACTATCATATAGAATAGTGTAGCAACACACTGCTGGTGTTCCCACAATGTATCATATAGAATAGTGTAGCAACACACTGCTGGTGTTTCCACAATGTAACTATCATATAGAATAGTGTAGCAACACACTGCTGGTGTTCCCACACTGTAACTATTATATAGAATAGTGTAGCAACACACTGCTGGTGTTCCCACAATGTAACTATTATATAGAATAGTGTAGCAACACACTGCTGGTATTCCCACAATGTAACTATCATATAGAATAGTGTAGCATCACACTGCTGGTGCTCCCACAATGTAACTATCATATAGAATAGTGTAGCAACACACTGCTGGTGTTCCCACAATGTAACTATCATATAGAATAGTGTAGCAACACACTGCTGGTGTTCTCACAAAGTAACTATTATATAGAATAGTGTAGCAACACACTGCTGGTGTTCCCACAATGTAACTATCATATAGAATAGTGTAGCAACACACTGCTGGTGTTCCCACAATGTAACTATCATATAGAATATTGCAGCAACACACTGCTGGTGTTCCCACAATGTAACTATCATATAGAATAGTGCAGCAACACACTGCTGGTGTTCCCACAATGTAACTATCATATAGAATAGTGTAGCAACACACTGCTGGTGTTCCCACAATGTAACTATCATATAGAATAGTGTAGCAACACACTGCTGGTGTTCCTAAAATGTAACTATCATATAGAATAGTGTAGCAACACACTGCTGGTGTTCCCACAATGTAACTATTATATAGAATAGTGTAGCAACACACTGCTGGTGTTCCCACAATGTAACTATCATATAGAATAGTGTAGCAACACACTGCTGGTGTTCCCACAATGTAACTATTATATAGAATAGTGTAGCAACACACTGCTGGTGTTCCCACACTGTAACTATTATATAGAATAGTGTAGCAACACACTGCTGGTGTTCCCACAATGTAACTATTATATAGAATAGTGTAGCAACACACTGCTGGTATTCCCACAATGTAACTATCATATAGAATAGTGTAGCATCACACTGCTGGTGCTCCCACAATGTAACTATCATATAGAATAGTGTAGCAACACACTGCTGGTGTTCCCACAATGTAACTATCATATAGAATAGTGTAGCAACACACTGCTGGTGTTCCCACAATGTAACTCTCATATAGAATATTGCAGCAACACACTGCTGGTGTTCCCACAATGTAACTATCATATAGAATAGTGTAGCAACACACTGCTGGTGTTCCCACAATGTGACTATCATATAGAATAGTGTAGCAACACACTGCTGGTGTTCCCACAATGTAACTATCATATAGAATAGTGTAGCAACACACTGCTGGTGTTCCCACAATGTGACTATCATATAGAATAGTGTAGCAACACACTGCTGGTGTTCCCACAATGTAACTATCATATAGAATAGTGTAGCAACACACTGCTGGTGTTCTCACAATGTAACTATTATATAGAATAGTGTAGCAACACACTGTTGGTGTTCCCACAATGTAATTATCATATAGAATAGTGTAGCAACACACTGCTGGTGTTCCCACAATGTAACTATCATATAGAATAGTGTAGCAACACACTGCTGGTGTTCCCACAATGTAACTATCATATAGAATAGTGTAGCAACACACTGCTGGTGTTCTCACAATGTAACTATCATATAGAATAGTGTAGCAACACACTGCTGGTGTTCCCACAATGTAACTATCATATAGAATAGTGTAGCAACACACTGCTGGTGTTCCCACAATGTATCTATCATATAGAATAGTGTAGCAACACTGCTGGTGTTCCCACAATGTAACTATCATATAGAATAGTGTAGCAACACTGCTGGTGTTCCCACAATGTAACTATCATATAGAATAGTGTAGCAACACTGCTGGTGTTCCCACAATGTAACTATCATATAGAATAGTGTAGCAACACACTGCTGGTATTCCCACAATGTAACTATCATATAGAATAGTGTAGCAACACTGCTGGTGTTCCCACAATGTAACTATCATATAGAATAGTGTAGCAACACATTGGGAGTGTTGTTTAATAACACAAACATACACACAAAACATTTCATATTTGGACGCAGCGTCCCTGAGGACGCCTCTCCACCAGAACAAAATTTTCAACTCCAAGGTGAAATTCGTGTGAGGAAAAAACAGTGATGTTAGAATAATCTGTTTATTCTTTGTGTTTGTGTATTTATGCTTGTTTGTATGCGTATAGTACGTATAAAACACGTACGTGTGTGTGTGTGTGTACCTGTGTGTGTGTGTACCTGTGTGTGTTTACCTGTGTGTGTGTTTACCTGTGTGTGTGTACCTGTGTGTGTGTTTACCTGTGTGTGTGTTTACCTGTGTGTGTGTTTACCTCTGTGTGTGTGTACCTGTGTGTGTGTGTACCTGTGTGTGTGTTTACCTGTGTGTGTGTTTACCTGTGTGTGTGTTTACCTCTGTGTGTGTGTACCTGTGTGTGTGTTTACCTGTGTGTGTGTTTACCTGTGTGTGTGTTTACCTGTGTGTGTGTTTACCTCTGTGTGTGTGTACCTCTGTGTGTGTGTACCTGTGTGTGTGTGTACCTGTGTGTGTGTTTACCTGTGTGTGTGTTTACCTGTGTGTGTGTTTACCTGTGTGTGTTATTCATGTGTACAAAACATAGCTTTTAGTGATGCAGGAAAGAGAAACAGCGTGCTTTAGAGACTTAATTAAAACGTGTGAAAAAAAACACTGATCACCTGCCTTTGTAGTGAGGCCAATTAACGAAAAAACACTCCCCTCCCTACCACTACCTCCCACCCTCCCTATCATTATTCACCTCCTCCCTTACACTACCTCCCACCCTCCCTATCATTATTCACCTCCTCCCTTACACTACCTCCCACCCTCCCTATCATTATTCACCTCCTCCCTTACACTACCTCCCACCCTCCCTATCATTATTCACCTCCTCCCTTACACTACCTCCCACCCTCCCTATCATTATTCACCTCCTCCCTTACACTACCTCCCACCCTCCCTATCATTATTCACCTCCTCCCTTACACTACCTCCCACCCTCCCTATCATTATTCACCTCCTCCCTTACACTACCTCCCACCCTCCCTATCATTCATTCATTCCCTCCCACATTGTCTTTTTGTCTCCCCCTTCTGTTTACATCTACATCTCTACACTATGCAACAGTTAGGTATCTTTATTATGAAACGTTTCGCCTACACAGTAGGCTTCTTCAGTCGAGTACAGAAAAGTTGATAGAAGCAGAAGATACTTGAAGACGATGTAATCAGTCCATCACCCTTAAAGTTTTGAGGTGGTCAGTCCCTCAGTCTGGAGAAGAGCATTGTTCCATAGTATGAAACAATATTATGAAATAATATGAAACATATTGTTTCATACCATAGAACAATGCTCTTCTCCAGACTGAGGGACTGACCACCTCAAAACTTTAAGGGTGATGGACTGATTACATCGTCTTCAAGTATCTTCTGCTTCTATCAACTTTTCTGTACTCGACTGAAGAAGCCTACTGTGTAGGCGAAACGTTTCATAATAAAGATACCTAACTGTTGCATATGTGTCTTACCTAACAACCTGTCGGTATTTTATACCATTTTAATGTTCAATCTCTACACTAGCTTCTGGCAAGAGAGCGACTGAGTGATGGTGAATGTGTTTTCTCTTATCCTGGTTACCTTTGGTGGGATACAATCGGTGTGTTAAAAATATCTATTCTCGCCATTCTTGTGCTTCTTACATTGTCTATTATTTTCTCTCTCATTTTTAAACTACCTAATCTTTCCCTGTGTCTTCCTGTCTTTCCCTGTGTCTTCCTGTCTTTCCCTGTGTCTTCCTGTCTTTCCCTGTGTCTTCCTGTCTTTCCCTGTGTCTTCCTGTCTTTCCCTGTGTCTTCCTGTCTTTTCCTGTGTCTTCCTGTCTTTCCCTGTGTCTTCCTGTCTTTCCCTGTGTCTTCCTATCTTTCCCTGTGTCTTCCTATCTTTCCCTGTGTCTTCCTGTCTTTTCCTGTGTCTTCCTCTCTTTCCATGTGACTTCCTCTCTTTCCATGTGTCTTCCTCTCTTTCCATGTGTCTTCCTCTCTATCCATGTGACTTCCTCTCTTTCCATGTGTCTTCCTCTCTTTCCATATGACTTCCTCTCTTTCCATGTGACTTCCTCTCTTTCCCTGTGTCTTCCTCTCTTTCCCTGTGACTTTCTCTCTTTTCCCATGTCTTCCTCTCTTTCCCTGTGTCTCCCCCTCTCTTTCCTAGACCAAGGCCCCTTGTCCCTTGTCAGGTCAAGACGTCTCCCCATACCCAAAGTTGGATCAATATTTTGTAGGTCCCTGGGTTACAGGCACTGTGAGGTCCCTGGGTTACAGGCACTGTGAGGCCCCTGGGTTACAGGCACTGTGAGGTCCCTGGGTTACAGGCACTGAGAGGTCCCTGGGTTACAGGCACTGTGAGGCCCCTGGGTTACAGGCACTGTGAGGTCCCTGGGTTACAGGCACTGTGAGGTCCCTGGGTTTCAGGTACTGTGAGGTCCCTGGGTTACAGGCACTGTGAGGTCCCTGGGTTACAGGCACTGTGAGGTCCCTGGGTTACAGGCACTGTGAGGCCCCTGGGTTACAGGCACTGTGAGGTCCCTGGGTTACAGGCACTGTGAGGCCCCTGGGTTACAGGCACTGTGAGGTCCCTGGGTTACAGGCACTGTGAGGTCCCTGGGTTACAGGCACTGTGAGGTCCCTGGGTTTCAGGCACTGTGAGGTCCCTGGGTTACAGGCACTGTGAGGTCCCTGGGTTACAGGCACTGTGAGGTCCCTGGGTTACAGGCACTGTGAGGCCCCTGGGTTACAGGCACTGTGAGGTCCCTGGGTTACAGGCACTGTGAGGTCCCTGGGTTTCAGGTACTGTGAGGTCCCTGGGTTACAGGCACTGTGAGGCCCCTGGGTTACAGGCACTGTGAGGTCCCTGGGTTACAGGCACTGTGAGGTCCCTGGGTTACAGGCACTGTGAGGTCCCTGGGTTTCAGGCACTGTGAGGTCCCTGGGTTACAGGCACTGTGAGGTCCCTGGGTTACAGGCACTGTGAGGTCCCTGGGTTACAGGCACTGTGAGGCCCCTGGGTTACAGGCACTGTGAGGTCCCTGGGTTACAGGCACTGTGAGGCCCCTGGGTTACAGGCACTGTGAGGTCCCTGGGTTACAGGCACTGTGAGGTCCCTGGGTTTCAGGTACTGTGAGGTCCCTGGGTTACAGGCACTGTGAGGCCCCTGGGTTACAGGCACTGTGAGGTCCCTGGGTTACAGGCACTGTGAGGGCCCTGGGTTACAGGCACTGTGAGGTCCCAGGGTTACAGGCACTGTGAGGTCCCTGGGTTACAGGCACTGTGAGGTCCCTGGGTTTCAGGCACTTTGAGGCCCCTGGGTTACAGGCACTGTGAGGTCCCTGGGTTACAGGCACTGTGAGGTCCCAGGGTTACAGGCACTGTGAGGTCCATGGGTTACAGGCACTGTGAGGTCCCTGGGTTACAGGCACTGTGAGGCCCCTGGGTTACAGGCACTGAGGCCCCTGGGCTACAGACACTGTGAAGCCCCTGGGTAACAGGCACTGTGAGGCCCCTGGGTTACAGGCACTGTGAGGTCCCTGAGTTACAGGCACTGTGAAGTCCCAGGACTACAGGCACTGTGAGGCCCCTAGGTTACTGGCACTGTGAGGACCCTGGGTTACAGGCACTGTCAGGCCCCTGGGCTACAGGCACTGTCAGACTTCTGGGTAACAGGCACTGTGAGGTCCCTGGGTTACAGGCACTATGAGGCCCCTGGGCTACAGGCACTATGAGGCCCCTGGGCTACAGGCACTGTGAGGCCCCTGGGTTACAGGCAGAGAGGCCTCTGGGTTACAGGCACTGTGAGGTCCCTAAGCTACAGGCTCTGTGAGGCCCCTGGGGTACAGGCACTGTGAGGTCCCTGGGTTACAGACACTGTGAGGCCCCTGGGCTACAGGGACTGTGAGGTCCCTGGGTTACAGGCACTGTGAGGCCCCTGGGCTATAGGCACTGTGAGCCCTCTGGGCTACAGGCACTGAGAGACCCCTGGGTTACAGGCACTGTGATGCCCCTGGGATACAGGCACTATGAGGACCATGGGCTACAGGCACTGTGAGCCCTCTGGGATACAGGCACTATGAGGACCCTGGGCTACAGGCACTGTGAGGCCCGTGGGTTACAGGTACTGTGAGGTCTATGGGCTACAGGCACTATGAGGACCCTAAGGTACAGGCACTGTGAGGCCTCTAGGCTACAGGCACTGTGAGGCTTCTGGGCTACAGGCACTGTGAGACCCCTGGTTTACAGGAACTGTGAGGTCCCAGGGTTACAGGCACTGTGAGGTCCCTGGGCTACAGGCACTGTGAGGCCCCTGGGCTACAGGCACTGTGAGGTACCTGGGTTACAGGCCCTGTGAGGCCCATAGGCTAAAGGCACTGTGAAGTCCCTGGGTTACAGGCACGGTGAGCCCCCTGGAATACAGGCACTGTCAGGCCCCTGGGCCACAGGCACTATGAGGTCCCTGGGTTACAGGCACTGTCAGGCCCCTGGGCTACAGGCACTGTAAGGTCCCTGGGCTACAGGCACTGTGAGGTCCCTGGGTTACAGGCACTGTGAGGCCCCTGGGTTACAGGCACTGTGAGGCCCCTGGGTTACAGGCACTGTGAAGCCCCTGGGTTACAGGCACTGTGAGGCCCCTGGGTTACAGGCACTGTGAGGTCCCTGGGTTACAGGCACTGTGAGGTCCCTGGGTTACAGGCACTGTGAGGCCCCTGGGTTACAGGCACTGTGAGGTCCCTGGGTTACAGGCACTGTGAGGTCCCTGGGTTACAGGCACTGTGAAGCCCCTGGGTTACAGGCATTGTGAGGCCCCTGGGTTACAGGCACTGTGAAGCCCCTGGCTTACAGGCACTGTGAAGCCCCTGGGTTACAGGCACTGTGAAGCCCCTGGGTTACAGGCACTGTGAGGCCCCTGGGTTACAGGCACTGTAAAGCCCCTGGGTTACAGGCACTGTGAAGCCCCTGGGTTACAGGCACTGTGAGGCCCCTGGGTTACAGGCACTGTGAGGCCCCTGGGTTATAGGCACTGTGAAGCCCCTGAGTTACAGGCACTGTGAAGCCCCTGGGTTACAGGCACTGTGAAGCCCCTGGGTTACAGGCACTCTGAGGCCCCTGGGTTACAGGCACTGTGAGGCCCCTGGGTTACAGGCACTGTGAAGCCCCTGGGTTACAGGCACTGTGAGGCCCCTGGGCTACAAGCACTGTGAAGCCCCTGGGTTACAGGCACTGTGAAGCCCCTGGGTTACAGGCACTGTGAAGCCCCTGGGTTACAGGCACTGTGAGGCCCCTGGGTTACAGGCACTGTGAGGCCCCCGGGTTACAGGCACTGTGAGGTCCCTGGGTTACAGGCACTCTGAGGCCCCTGGGTTACAGGCACTGTGAGGTCCCTGGGTTACAGGCACTGTGAGGTCCCTGGGTTACAGGCACTGTGAGGTCCCTGGGTTACAGGCACTGTGAGGTCCCTGGGTTACAGGCACTGTGAGATCCCTGGGTTACAGGCACTGTGAGGTCCCTGGGTTACAGGCACTGTGAGGTCCCTGGGTTACAGGCACTGTGAGGTCCCTGGGTTACAGGCACTGTGAGGTCCCTGGGTTACAGACACTGTGAGGTCCCTGGGTTACAGGCACTGTGAGGTCCCTGGGTTACAGGCACTGTGAGGTCCCTGGGTTACAGGCACTGTGAGGTCCCTGGGTTACAGGCACTGTGAGGTCCCTGGGTTACAGGCACTGTGAGGTCCCTGGGTTACAGACACTGTGAGGTCCCTGGGTTACAGGCACTGTGAGGTCCCTGGGTTACAGGCACTGTGAGGTCCCTGGGTTACAGGCACTGTGAGGTCCCTGGGTTACAGGCACTGTGAGGTCCCTGGGTTACAGGCACTGTGAGGTCCCTGGGTTACAGACACTGTGAGGTCCCTGGGTTACAGGCACTGTGAGGTCCCTGGGTTACAGGCACTGTGAGGTCCCTGGGTTACAGGCACTGTGAGGTCCCTGGGTTACAGGCACTGTGAGGTCCCTGGGTTACAGACACTGTGAGGTCCCTGGGTTACAGGCACTGTGAGGTCCCTGGGTTACAGGCACTGTGAGGTCCCTGGGTTACAGGCACTGTGAGGTCCCTGGGTTACAGGCACTGTGAGGTCCCTGGGTTACAGGGACTGTGAGGTCCCTGGGTTACAGGCACTGTGAGGTCCCTGGGTTACAGGCACTGTGAGGTCCCTGGGTTACAGACACTGTGAGGTCCCTGGGTTACAGGCACTGTGAGGTCCCTGGGTTACAGGCACTGTGAGGTCCCTGGGTTACAGGCACTGTGAGGTCCCTGGGTTACAGGCACTGTGAGGTCCCTGGGTTACAGGCACTGTGAGGTACCTGGGTTACAGGCACTGTGAGGTCCCTGGGTTACAGGCACTGTGAGGTCCCTGGGTTACAGGCACTGTGAGATCCCTGGGTTACAGACACTGTGAGGTCCCTGGGTTACAGGCACTGTGAGGTCCCTGGGTTACAGACACTGTGAGGTCCCTGGGTTACAGGCACTGTGAGGTCCCTGGGTTTCAGGCACTGTGAGGTCCCTGGGTTACAGGCACTGTGAGGTCCCTAGGTTACAGGCACTGTGAGGTCCCTGGGTTACAGGCACTGTGAGGTCCCTGGGTTACAGGCACTGTGAGGTCCCTGGGTTACAGGCACTGTGAGGTCCCTGGGTTACAGGGCACTGTGAGGTCCCTGGGTTACAGGCACTGTGAGGTCCCTGGGTCACAGGCACTGTGAGGTCCCTGGGTTACAGGCACTGTGAGGTCCCTGGGTTACAGGCACTGTGAGGTCCCTGGGTTACAGGCACTGTGAGGTCCCTGGTTACAGGCACTGTGAGGTCCCTGGGTTACAGGCACTGTGAGGTCCCTGGGTTACAGGCACTGTGAGGTCCCTGGGTTTCAGTCACTGTGAGGTCCCTGGGTTACAGGCACTGTGAGGTCCCTGGGTTACAGGCACTGTGAGGTCCCTGGGTTACAGGCACTGTGAGGTCCCTGGGTTTCAGGCACTGTGAGGTCCCTGGGTTACAGGCACTGTGAGGTCCCTGGGTTACAGGCACTGTGAGGTCCCTGGGTTACAGGCACTGTGAGGTCCCTGGGTTACAGGCACTGTGAGGTCCCTGGGTTACAGGCACTGTGAGGTCCCTGGGTTACAGGCACTGTGAGGTCCCTGGGTTACAGGCACTGTGAGGTCCCTGGGTTACAGGCACTGTGAGGTCCCTGGGTTACAGGCACTGTGAGGTCCCTGGGTTACAGGCACTGTGAGGTCCCTGGGTTACAGGCACTGTGAGGTCCCTGGGTTACAGGCACTGTGAGGTCCCTGGGTTACATTCACTGTGAGGTCCCTGGGTTACAGGCACTGTGAGGTCCCTGGGTTTCAGAAGAAACATAAATAATAACAGTTAACAGTTCATCATATACGTGATGTAATTACATAGAATAATTATAAAGTTAACAGTAGTAACTGTCAACACTTTTCACTTAATCTCTGGAGGCCTTCCAGCTGACGGAGGCCCCTGTCCTGGAGCCCCTAAAACCACGTCTCAATCCGTCCCTGCCCCTACCTCCCCTAACACCAGTAAATCAGTTTTGACTTAGTCTTTAGCTAAGGCACCAAATTTTAACAGAACTGTTAAGTACCTTTCTTTCTCACCTTCCTATCTTGAGTCTACCTGGAGGGTGTTAGGGGGGTCAACACCCCCGCGGCCTGGTCCATGACCAAATGTCATGGTGCATCAGGGGCTGATCAACCAGGTTGTTACTGCTGGCTGCACGCACTACAACAGCCCGGCTGGGCGGGTTCTGACTTTACGTATCTAGTTGCCTCTTGAAGGCAGCTAGAAGTCTATTGACAATCCAACTTATGTATGACGGGAAGCTGTTAAACAGTCTTGGGCCCCTGATACTTTGTGTTTTCTCTTAGTGTATTCATGGCGCCCTCTGTTTCTCATAGGGAGTGTGTTGCACCGTCTGCCGAGTGTTTTGCTTTTGTAGGGAGAAATTTGTGTGTGCAGATTTGGGACCAGTTCCTCTCTGATTTTCCAGGTGTAAATCATGATTTATCTTTCTCGCCTGCGCTCCAAGATGTACACAGCAAGGGACTTCAAACGTTCCTAGTAATTGAAGTGCTTTATTGTACTTACACGTGCAGTGAAAGTTCTCTATATTCTCCAGATCTGCAATTTCACCCGCCTCGAAAGGGGCTGTTAGTGTACAGCAACATTCCAGGCTAGAGAGAACAAGCAAGGGGCTCGGCATCTCCAGTTTTAAAGGTTTTCACTATCTATCCTATAATTTCCCCTCAAGGAAGGTTCCTTGATGTTGGTGAGGGGCTCTTGATTTAGGGAATTGGATCTGTGCTCCAGTTCCCCGAATTAAGCCTGAATGCCTTCCACATCCCCCCCCCAGGCGCTGTATAATCCTCCGGGTTTAGCGCTTCCCCTTGATTATAATAATAATATGCTATAATTTTCCACGTAGGTGTGATAATGACTGTTGTGATCCTTGAAGGTGAGATCTTCTGACATTATCACTCCCTGCTAGCTTTTATTTCCTCATGTTTTCCAACACGGAATAACTGAAATTTGTCCTCAATGAACTTCATATTGTTTTCTACGGCCCACTTTCCCATTTCTTTAGCACGCATTTTGTGCGTTATTACAGCATGATCGCATCTGTCGAAGACTTCTACAAAGTCTGTGTATATTACACCTGTCTTGTCTGTCCTCCATTGCATCCAAGACCATGTCATAATAGTCCAGTAGTTGAGAGAGGCAGGAACGACCATCCAAGACCATGTCATAATGGTCCAGTAGTTGAGAGAGGCAGGAGCGATCATCCAAGACCATGTCATAATGGTCCAGTAGTTGTGAGAGGCAGGAGCGACCATCCAAGACCATGTCATAATGGTCCAGTAGTTGAGAGAGGCAGGAGGGACCATCCAAGACCATGTCATAATGGTCCAGTAGTTGAGAGAGGCAGGAGCGACCATCCAAGACCATGTCATAATGGTCCAGTAGTTGTGAGAGGCAGGAGCGACCATCCAAGACCATGTCATAATGGTCCAGTAGTTGAGAGAGGCAGGAGCGACCATCCAAGACCATGTCATAATGGTCCAGTAGTTGAGAGAGGCAGGAGCGACCATCCAAGACCATGTCATAATGGTCCAGTAGTTGAGAGAGGCAGGAACGACCATCCAAGACCATGTCATAATGGTCCAGTAGTTGTGAGAGGCAGGAGCGACCATCCAAGACCATGTCATAATGGTCCAGTAGTTGAGAGAGGCAGGAGCGACCATCCAAGACCATGTCATAATGGTCCAGTAGTTGAGAGAGGCAGGAGCGACCATCCAAGACCATGTCATAATGGTCCAGTAGTTGTGAGAGGCAGGAGCGACCATCCAAGACCATGTCATAATGGTCCAGTAGTTGTGAGAGGCAGGAGCGACCATCCAAGACCATGTCATAATGGTCCAGTAGTTGAGAGAGGCAGGAGCGACCATCCAAGACCATGTCATAATGGTCCAGTAGTTGAGAGAGGCAGGAGCGACCATCCAAGACCATGTCATAATGGTCCAGTAGTTGTGAGAGGCAGGAGCGACCATCCAAGACCATGTCATAATGGTCCAGTAGTTGAGAGAGGCAGGAGCGACCATCCAAGACCATGTCATAATGGTCCAGTAGTTGAGAGAGGCAGGAGCGACCATCCAAGACCATGTCATAATGGTCCAGTAGTTGTGAGAGGTAGGAGCGACCATCCAAGACCATGTCACAGTGGCCCTGTAATTGAGAGAGGCAGGAGCGACCTGCTCTAACCCCATGCTGCTCTGGGTTGTACAATTGTTGGGAATTCTTACTTCTCCCTATCTTCTGCTTTCCTACTTCATCTCTCCAGCCTTTCAATTTTCTCTTTCCTGCCTTCCTACCTTCTCTCTCTCTCTCTCTCTCTCTCTCTCTCTCTCTCCCCTCCCTCCCTCCTTCCCTATTTCGTCTCTTTCACTCTCTTCCTCTTTCCTGCCTTCCTCCCTATCTCCTCTCTTCTGCCTTCCTATCTCCTTCCCTCCTCTTTCCTTCCATCATCCCTATCATTCGTTTTCTACCCTTCTCTCTCTCTTTCTCTCTCTCTCTCACACACACACAATATAACTGTCACAAAAGATGCACTTCCGAACACACTAGAGAGAAGCTTCCTGACGGGGCTGAAAATAATTGCGACCACAGGAGTCCCCACCTGACGTGGCCTTCCCCAGGGACCTGCTGGGCCCTGTCTTCCCCTCTCCAGGTGGCCCCCTAAGGGATAAAGGGGGCAGCAAAGGGGAGAGGAAGAGCGTGAGAAACGGATGCAGGAAGTAAAGACTGCGTGTCAAGCAAGTAGAATGAAACAAAAAAATAAGACTAGAAAGCTGGTTAGAAAAGGGACCACGGGGGCGGTGACCCCCTAAGACATGGTCTTCGCATAACCTGCAAGACAGAGCCGTCGTTTAAAGGCTTGTAGGTGGTGTTTTGTTCGTCAGGAAACAAGACCAGTTTTTCCTGATACTGGTCTTGGTGGTGCTGTCAGGAAACAAGACCAGTGTTTCCTGACATTTGTTTCCTGACAGCACCACCTAGACCAGTGTTTCCTGACACTTGCTTCCTGACAGCACCACCTAGACCAGTGTTTCCTGACACTTGCTTCCTGACAGCACCACCAAGACCAGTGTTTCCTGACACTTGCTTACTGACAGCACCACCAAGACCAGTGTTTCCTGACACTTGCTTCCTGACAGCACCACCAAGACCAGTGTTTCCTGACACTTGCTTCCTGACAGCACCATCAAGACCAGTGTTTCCTGACACTTGCTTCCTGACAGCACCACCAAGACCAGTGTTTCCTGACACTTGCTTCCTGACAGCACCATCAAGACCAGTGTTTCCTGACACTTGCTTCCTGACAGCACCACCTAGACCAGTGTTTCCTAACACTTGTTTCCTGACAGCACCACCAAGACCAGTGTTTCCTGACACTTGCTTCCTGACAGCACCATCAAGACCAGTGTTTCCTGACACTTGCTTCCTGGCAGCACCACCAAGACCAGTGTCAGGAAAGACTGGTCTTGGTGGTGTTGTCAGGACACAAGTGTTTCCTGACACTAGTCTAGACTCACATAACGACCTCTAAAGTGGTCCTGCATCCACTTTCCTGCCCCAGCTATGTTTCTCGCTTCATTTAAACAGATTCAGTACAAAGACTAAAGGTTTGATCCCCCGTACCACCTCTCCACTCCCTATACTGTCTCCTGGATCATCATGTATCTTGACGAGTATCGGAAGATAATATCCTTACAGATATCCTACGGATATCCTCACAGTTATCCTACACATGATGGTGTTACGAGAAATTATACTCACTTTCAAAGCAATTTTAAGAGACAATATTATAAGTAAGTACAATAATTCTGAGTACATAGATGTACTTATATTATACCTGTACTCTACGTAGATTTAACTCAGGAAAACCCATAATAACCCCAAAAAAGCCAATCAGGATGGCTTATTTCCCTAATGGTCCGTAGGTCCTGCCCAGGATATAACGCTGGTGTTCCCACAATAAAACTATCATATAGAATAGTGTAGCAACACACTGCTGGTGTTCCCACAATGTAACTATCATATAGAATAGTGTAGCAACACACTGCTGGTGTTCCCACAATGTAACTGTCATATAGAATAGTGTAGCAACACACTGCTGGTGTTCCCACAATGTAACTATCATATAGAATAGTGTAGCAACACACTGCTGGTGTTCCCACAATGTAACTGTCATATAGAATAGTGTAGCAACACACTGCTGGTGTTCCCACAATGTAAATATCCTACAGAATAGTGTAGCAACACACTGCTGGTGTTCCCACAATGTAAATATCCTACAGAATAGTGTAGCAACACACTGCTGGTGTTCCCACAATGTAAATATCCTACAGAATAGTATAGCAACACACTGCTGGTGTTCCCACAATATTCTACAGAATAGTATAGCAACACACTGCTGGTGTTCCCACAATGTAAATATTCTACAGAATAGTGTAGCAACACACTGCTGGTGTTCCCACAATGTAACTATCATATAGAATAGTGTAGCAACACACTGCTGGTGTTCCCATAATGTAAATATCCTACAGAATAGTGTAGGAACACACTGCTGGCGTTAGTTACGTCACTCCACCGTCCGTGGTGGCCAGCTTCCCACTCCCCACCGTCCGTGGTGGCCAGCTTCCCACTCCCCACCGTCCGTGGTGGCCAGCTTCCCACTCCCCACCGTCCGTGGTGGCCAGCTTCCCCCAGCCATCTTTTTTTTCATCGTCAGCTGTGTACAGAATGCTCCTGGGTGGTGGTAGCCCCTGGGAGGTCGTCGGTTCGACCCCCTCATTAAGATGACAGGTCTACACACCCTCTTCACCTCCCCTTTTCATCCCTCTCTCTCGTTATCCCATCAAATTTCCATACCTTCTTCAGTGTTTTCATCACCTCCCTTTCTTACCTTCTGTGTTATTCTCCTCCTTATCTTTCACATTAAAGGTATACAATACCGACACACTGATGAATAAGACACATGTGCAACACCTGCGTATCTTCACTGAGAGATGTTGTCTCCCACAGAGATGAGGAAGGACTCTCACAGTACAACTGCTGGAAGGAGTGGAGTCATTCACCAGTAGATAAATATGTACACTTTCCTTCTTACACGCTCGTTTTTACATCTACATCACATATAAACACATATAGACATAAAAACATATCTAGACCACATATAAACATATCTAGACCACATATAAACATATCTAGACCACATATAAACATATCTAAACTACATATAACATATCTAGACTACATATAACATTCCACACTACATATAACATATCTAGATCAAATAAAACACACACACACACACACACACACACACACACACACACACACAAAACACACACACACACACACACACACACACACACACAAACACACACACACACACACACACACACACACACACACACACACACACACACACACAAACACACACATACACACACACACACACACACACACACACACACACACACACACACAAACACACACACACACACACACACACAGTGACCGAGTAGCGGCCAGTGAAGATGCAGGGCCAGGAACTGTAACTCGACCCCCTGCAACCACAACTAGGTGAGTACACACACACGTCTGTAAAGCAGGTGAGAGCATACCCAGTAGCGAGCAGCAGAGGCGCGGAATCAGGAGCCGAGACTCAACCCCTGCAACCACGAAGAGGAGAGTACAAAAACACAGCAACAGTGAACCCACTTCCCTCACGGGTATCGAACCCACGTCCCTCATTATCCCACCTCGCCGCCACTCCTCCACCAGCACCCACTCATTCCACTAAATTTCCCTAATGTGAATTTCATCTCTTAATCACCTGGCGAAACACAAACACAAACACTCGCAGCTGCCATTTTACGTAGCAAATACAGGAGTAATTAAAGCAGCGGCGGCGGCGTCAAGTTGCACACCCTCACAGGCTGATTGATCACATGCCTTCGTTAAAATAAGTGTTCTTTCATTTGTGTAGTCTGGTCGATATTTCTCAAATGCACCGGCGCCATGAACCAGTCTGCTGGCTCACCTGAACCAGTCTGCTGGCTCACAAGAACCAGTCTGCTGGCTCACATGAACCAGTCTACTGGCTCACCTGAACCAGTCTGCTGGCTCACCTGAACCAGTCTGCTGGCTCACCTGAACCAGTCTGCTGGCTCACCTGAACCAGTCTGCTGGCTCACCTGAACCAGTCTTCTGGCTCACCTGAACCAGTCTGCTGGCTCACATGAACCAGTCTGCTGGCTCACCTGAACCAGTCTGCTGGCTCACCTGAACCAGTCTTCTGGCTCACCTGAACCAGTCTGCTGGCTCACATGAACCAGTCTGCTGGCTCACCTGAACCAGTCTGCTGGCTCACCTGAACCAGTCTGCTGGCTCACATGAACCAGTCTGCTGGCTCACCTGAACCAGTCTGCTGGCTCACCTGAACCAGTCTGCTGGCTCACCTGAACCAGTCTGATGGCTCACAAGAACCAGTCTGCTGGCTCACCTGAACCAGTCTGCTGGCTCACCTGAACCAGTCTTCTGGCTCACCTGAACCAGTCTGCTGGCTCACAATAACCAGTCTGCTGGCTCACATGAACCAGTCTGCTGGCTCACCTGAACCAGTCTGCTGGCTCACCTGAACCAGTCTGCTGGCTCACATGAACCAGTCTGCTGGCTCACCTGAACCAGTCTGCTGGCTCACCTGAACCAGTCTGCTGGCTCACAACAACCAGTCTGCTGGCTCACATGAACCAGTCTGCTGGCTCACCTGAACCAGTCTGCTGGCTCACCTGAACCAGTCTGCTGGCTCACCTGAACCAGTCTGCTGGCTCACCTGAACCAGTCTGCTGGCTCACATGAACCAGTCTGCTGGCTCACATGAACCAGTCTGCTGGCTCACCTGAACCAGTCTGCTGGCTCACCTGAACCAGTCTGCTGGCTCACCTGAACCAGTCTGCTGGCTCACCTGAACCAGTCTGCTGGCTCACCTGAACCAGTCTGCTGGCTCACCTGAACCAGTCTACTGGCTCACATGAACCAGTCTACTGGCTCACCTGAACCAGTCTGCTGGCTCACGTGAACCAGTCTGCTGGCTCACATGAACCAGTCTGCTGGCTCACCTGAACCAGTCTGCTGGCTCACCTGAACCAGTCTGCTGGCTCACCTGAACCAGTCTGGTGGCTCACCTGAACCAGTCTACTGGCTCACCTGAACCAGTCTGCTGGCTCACCTGAACCAGTCTTCTGGCTCACATGAACCAGTCTTCTGGCTCACCTGAACCAGTCTGCTGGCTCACCTGAACCAGTCTACTGGCTCACCTGAACCAGTCTACTGGCTCACCTGAACCAGTCTACTGGCTCACCTGAACCAGTCTACTGGCTCACCTGAACCAGTCTACTGGCTCACCTGAACCAGTCTACTGGCTCACCTGAACCAGTCTACTGGCTCACCTGAACCAGTCTACTGGCTCACCTGAACCAGTCTACTGGCTCACCTGAACCAGTCTACTGGCTCACCTGAACCAGTCTACTGGCTCACCTGAACCACAGTACTAGCTTCCTTACTGACACTTCTTGCTGTAGACACTTCAGAGAATTCGTCACACACACGCACACACACACACACACTCACACACGCCCACACACTCACACACACACACACACACACACACACACACACACACACACACACACATACACACACACACACACACACACACACACACGCGCACACACACGCACACACACACACACACACACACACACACACACACACACACACACACACACACACACAAGCCAGGCTCCAGGAGACGTTTAAGAGCACGGGGCAGCCAAACTGTTTTATTATGATAATACAGTACAATCTAGAGTCAGTGAAAGGTGTACTGCCACCAGGCACTGTACACTGTCACCAGGCACTGTACACTGTCACCAGGCACTGTACACTGCCACAAAGGCATTGTACACTGTCACCAGGCACTGTACACTGTCACCAGGCACTGTACACTGTCACCAGGCACTGTACACTGTCACCAGGCACTGTACACTGTCACCAGGCACTGTATACTGCCACCAGGCACTGTACACTGCCAAAAGGCATTGTACACTGTCACCAGGCACTGTACACTGTCACCAGGCACTGTACACTGCCACAAAGGCATTGTACACTGCCACCAGGCACTGTACACTGTCACCAGGCACTGTACACTGTCACCAGGCACTGTATACTGCCACAAAGACATTGTACACTGTCACCAGGCACTGTACACTGTCGCCAGGCACTGTATACTGCCACAATAGCATTGTACACTATTTCTACAACATAATAAGCAAACTTAGGTGCCCTAGCAAGAGTGTGTTTACGGTCGCACAAGCTCCTGGAGAGCGAAACGTTGCCATAATAAAATGCCACATTAGTTGTACCGAATATATTGCGGGTAATTCCACCAACATTAATATGGAGTTTTTACGAACCTGTATACAGTGCAGCACTGAAAAAGGCCTATTTGACCATGCTACGCAAATCTAACTCACACCCAGCAACAGCCTGGTTGATCAGGCCCTGATCTACCAAGAGGCCTGGTCATGGACCGGGCCGCAGGAGAGTTGCCCCCCGGAATACCCTCCAGGTAGACCCACTCATGTGTTTATGCCCACCGTAATTTAAAGCTATCTAAAGTTGTGGCGTCGATGACACTGCCTGGGAGGACTTTATTCCAACCATCTACAACTTTATTGCCAACTTAGCTCTTATTCTTATAATTTCTAAATGTCAATTTAAACAACGTAAATCTAGCACTGCTAGTCCAATCTATAACAAGTTTCCAGCAGGTTATTTCTAACTCTTTTATTTATTCCTGCTTTCCATTTGTGCACTTCGGTCATATTTCTACCCCCATACACCATAAACAGTAACTTACCCACTACACTCCCTACCATATATATATGGTAAGTAATAAACTAGCCACTACCATCCATAGGATGGATGTGAGGTACACAATAAACTAGCCACTACCATCCATAGGATGGATATGAGGTACGTAATAAACTAGCCACTACCATCCATAGGATGGATGTGAGGTACACAATAAACTAGCCACTACCATCCATAGGATGGATATGAGGTACGTAATAAACTAGCCACTACCATCCATAGGATGGATACGAGGTACACAATAAACTAGCCACTACCATCCATAGGATGGATATGAGGTACGTAATAAACTAGCCACTACCATCCATAGGATGGATGTGAGGTACACAATAAACTAGCCACTACCATCCATAGGATGGATATGAGGTACGTAATAAACTAGCCACTACCATCCATAGGATGGATACGGGGTACACAATAAACTAGCCACTACCATCCACAGGATGGATATGAGGTACACAATAAACTAGCCACTACCATCCATAGGATGGATATGAGGTACACAATAAACTAGCCACTACCATCCATAGGATGGATGTGAGGTACACAATAAACTAGCCACTACCATCCATAGGATGGATGTGAGGTACACAATAAACTAGCCACTACCATCCACAGGATGGATGTGAGGTACACAATAAACTAGCCACTACCATCCACAGGATGGATGTGAGGTGCACAATAAACTAGCCACTACCATCCACAAGATGGATGTGAGGTACACAATAAACTAGCCACTACCATCCACAGGATGGATGTGAGGTACTCAATAAACTAGCCACTACCATCCACAGGATGCATGTGAGGTACACAATAAACTAGCCACTACCATCCACAGGATGGATGTGAGGTACACAATAAACTAGCCACTACCATCCACAGGATGGATGTGAGGCACACAATAAACTAGCCACTACCATCCACAGGATGGATGTGAGGTACACAATAAACTAGCCACTACCATCCACAGGATGGATGTGAGGTACACAATAAACTAGCCACTACCATCCATAGGACGGATGTGAGGTACACAATAAACTAGCCACTACCATCCATAGGATGGATATGAGGTACACAATAAACTAGCCACTACCATCCATAGGATGGATGTGAGGTACACAATAAACTAGCCACTACCATCCATAGGATGGATATGAGGTACACAATAAACTAGCCACTACCATCCATAGGATGGATATGAGGTACACAATAAACTAGCCACTACCATCCATAGGATGGATGTGAGGTACAAAATAAACTAGCCACTACCATCCATAGGATGGATGTGAGGTACACAATAAACTAGCCACTACCATCCATAGGATGGATGTGAGGTACACAATAAACTAGCCACTACCATCCACAGGATGGATGTGAGGTACACGATAAACTAGCCACTACCATCCATAGGATGGATGTGAGGTACACAATAAACTAGCCACTACCATCCATAGGATGGATGTGAGGTACACAATAAACTAGCCACTACCATCCATAGGATACATGTGAGGTACACAATAAGCTAGCCACTACCATCCATAGGATGGATGTGAGGTACACAATAAACTAGCCACTACCATCCATAGGATGGATATGAGGTACGTAATAAACTAGCCACTACCATCCATAGGATGGATGTGAGGTACACAATAAACTAGCCACTACCATCCATAGGATGGATGTGAGGTACACAATAAACTAGCCACTACCATCCACAGGATGGATATGAGGTACGTAATAAACTAGCCACTACCATCCATAGGATGGATGTGAGGTACACAATAAACTAGCCACTACCATCCATCTGATGGATGAGAGGTACACAATAAGCTAGCCACTACCATCCATAGGATGGATGTGAGGTACACAATAAACTAGCCACTACCATCCATAGGATGGATGTGAGGTACACAATAAACTAGCCACTACCATCCACAGGATGGATATGAGGTACGTAATAAACTAGCCACTACCATCCATAGGATGGATGTGAGGTACACAATAAACTAGCCACTACCATCCATCTGATGGATGTGAGGTACACAATAAGCTAGCCACTACCATCCATAGGATGGATGTGAGGTACACAATAAACTAGCCACTACCATCCACAGGATGGATATGAGGTAGGTAATAAACTAGCCACTACCATCCACAGGATGGATGTGAGGTACACAATAAACTAGCCACTACCATCCATAGGATGGATATGAGGTACGTAATAAACTAGCCACTACCATCCATAGGATGGATGTGAGGTACACAATAAGCTAGCCACTACCATCCATAGGATGGATGTGAGGTACACAATAAACTAGCCACTACCATCCATAGGATGGATGTGAGGTACACAATAAACTAGCCACTATCCTCCACAGGATGGATATGAGGTACGTAATAAACTAGCCACTTCCATCCACAGGATGGATGTGAGGTACACAATAAACTAGCCACTACCATCCACAAGATGGATATGAGGTACACAATAAACTAGCTACTACCATCCACAGGATGGATGTGAGGTACACAATAAACTAGCCACTACCATCTATAGGATGGATATGAGGTACACAATAAACTAGCCCCTACCATCCACAGGATGGATGTGAGGTACACAATATACTAGCCACTACCATCCACAAGATGGATATGAGGTACACAATAAACTAGCCACTACCATCCACAGGATGGATATGAGGTACACAATAAACTACCCACTACCATCCACAGGATGGATATGAGGTGCACAATAAACTAGACACTACCATCCACAGGATGGATATGAGGTACACCATAAACTAGCCACTACCATCCACAGGATGGATATGAGGTACACAATAAACTAGCCACTACCATCCATAGGATATGAGATGCACAATAAACTAGCCACTACCATCCACAGGATGGATATGAGGTACACAATGAACTAGCTACTACCATCCACAGGATGGATATGAGGTACACAATAAACTAGCCACTACCATCCACAGGATGGATATGAGGTACAAAATAAACTAGCCACTACCATCCATAGGATGGATATGAGGTACACAATAAACTAGCCACTACCATCCACAGGATGGATATGAGGTACACAATAAACTAGCCACTACCATCCATAGGATATGAGATGCACAATAAACTAGCCACTACCATCCACAGGATGGATATGAGGTACACAATGAACTAGCTACTACCATCCAAAGGATGGATATGAGGTACACAATAAACTAGTCACTGCCATCCACAGGATGGATATGAGGTACACAATAAACTAGCCACAACCATCCATAGGATGGATATGAGGTACACAATAAACTAGCCACTACCATCCATAGGATATGAGATGCACAATAAACTAGCCACTACCATCCATCCACAGGATGGTATCAGGAGGACAATAAACTAGCCACTACCATCCACAGGATGGATATGAGGTACACAATAAACTAGCCACTACCATCCACAGGATGGATATGAGGTACACAATAAACTAGCCACTACCATCCACAGGATGGATATGAGGTACACAATAAACTAGCCACTACCATCCACAGCATGGATATGAAGTACACAATAAACTAGCCACTTCCATCCACAGGATGGATATGAGGTACACAATAAACTAGCCACTACCATCCACAGGATAGATATGAGGTACACAATAAACTAGCCACTACATCCACAGGATGGATATGAGGTACACAATAAACTAGCCACTACCATTCACAGGACACATATGAGGTACACAATAAACTAGCCACTACCATCCACAGGATAGATATGAGGTACACAATAAACTAGCCAGTACCATCCACAGGATGGATATGAGGTACACAATAAACTAGCCACTACCATCCACAGGATAGATATGAGATACACAATAAACTAGCCACTACCATCCACAGGATGGATATGAGGTACACAATAAACTAGCCACTACCATCCACAAGATGGATATGAGATACACAATAAACTAGCCACTACATCCACAGGATGGATATGAGGTACACAATAAACTAGCCACTACCATCCACAGGATAGATATGAGGTACACAATAAACTAGCCACTACCATCCACAGGATGGATATGAGATACACAATAAACTAGCCACTACCATCCACAGGATGGATATGAGGTACACAATAAACTAACCACTACCATCCACAGGATGGATATGAGATACACAATAAATTAGCCACTACCATCCACAGGATGGATATGAGGTACACAATAAACTAGCCACTACCATCCACAGGATAGATATGAGGTACACAATAAACTAGCCACTACATCCACAGGATGGATATGAGGTACACAATAAACTAGCCACTACCATTCACAGGACACATATGAGGTACACAATAAACTAGCCACTACCATCCACAGGATAGATATGAGGTACACAATAAACTAGCCAGTACCATCCACAGGATGGATATGAGGTACACAATAAACTAGCCACTACCATCCACAGGATAGATATGAGGTACACAATAAACTAGCCACTACCATCCACAGGATGGATATGAGATACACAATAAACTAGCCACTACCATCCACAGGATGGATATGAGGTACACAATAAACTAACCACTACCATCCACAGGATGGATATGAGATACACAATAAACTAGCCACTACCATCCACAGGATGGATATGAGGTACACAATAAACTAGCCACTACCATCCACAGGATAGATATGAGATACACAATAAACTAGCCACTACCATCCACAGGATGGATATGAGGTACACAATAAACTAGCCACTACCATCCACAGGATGGATATGAGGTACACAAACTAGCCACTACCATCCACAGGATGGATATGAGGTACACAATAAACTAGCCACTACCATCCACAGGATGGATATGATGTACACAATAAACTAGCCACTACCATCCACAGGATGGATATGAGGTACACAATAAACTAGCCACTACCATCCACAGGATAGATATGAGATACACAATAAACTAGCCACTACCATCCACAGGATGGATATGAGGTACACAATAAACTAGTCACTACCATCCACAGGATGGATATGAGGTACACAATAAACTAGCCAGTACCATCCACAGGATGGATATGAGGTACACAATAAACTAGCCACTATCATCCACAGGATGGATATGAGGTACACAATAAACTAGCCACTACCATCCACAGGATGGATATCAGGTACACAATAAACTAGCCACTACCATCCACAGGATGGATACAGTGTACGCAAACCAGTCACTGATGAGTCTAAATCTAAATCTTCGGCCATTTAACAAATAAATTTGTCTCAAAAGACTTTCGATCCCAAAAATTCCAAATATAACTCAAAATAAAGCTAGAAGCAATTCCTGCAGAACAGCTGTCAATGTAACAAAGGTAATTTGCAGACACAATATTAGTCAGAAAACGAATTGCTGCCGTAAAGTTGATGTGAGAAAAAAAAGATAATCACTCCAGAGGTCACAGGTCAGAGATTTCTCAAACCCAGCCACCCATGATATTACTAATTAGTGAGAAGTACAGTCAAATGTAAAGTCGAAAATGCTGAACAATTTGGAAAATTTGAGTACCAGCTGTGAGTAATTTCTCGTAAGAGTTTCTGTCAATGTTTGGATGCTTTTAGTAATTATATGTGTAAAAATTTATCCCTTAGTGGTATATACATTTAAAAATATATATTTTTCCTTTATGTTAATGTAAAAATTAATAATTTTGCAGGAAGTGTTCAATCCGTCAGTCTTGACAGGAAGTGTTCAATCCGTCAGTCTTGATACGAAGTGTTTAATCCGTCAGTCTTGACAGGAAGTGTTCAATCCGTCAGTCTTGACAGGAAGTGTTCAATCCGTCAGTCTTGACAGGAAGTGTTCAATCCGTCAGTCTTGACAGGAAGTGTTCAATCCGTCAGTCTTGACAGGAAGTGTTCAATCCGTCAGTCTTGATAGGAAGTGTTCAATCCGTCAGTCTTGAGAGGAAGTGTTCAATCCGTCAGTCTTGACAGGAAGTGTTCAATCCGTCAGTCTTGACAGGAAGTGTTCAATCCGTCAGTCTTGACAGGAAGTGTTCAATCCGTCAGTCTTGACAGGAAGTGTTCAATCCGTCAGTCTTGACAGGAGTGTTCAATCCGTCAGTCTTGATAGGAAGTGTTCAATCCGTGAGTCTTGACAGGAAGTGTTCAATCCGTCAGTCTTGATAGGAAGTGGTCAATCCGTCAGTCTTGACAGGAAGTGTTCAATCCGTCAGTCTTGACAGGAAGTGTTCAATCCGCCAGTCTTGATAGGAAGTGTTCAATCCGTCAGTCTTGACAGGAAGTGTTCAATCCGTCAGTCTTGACAGGAAGTGTTCAATCCGTCAGTCTTGATAGGAAGTGTTCCATCCGTCAGTCTTGACAGGAAGTGTTCAATCCGTCAGCCTTGACAGGAAGTGTTCAATCCGCCAGTCTTGATAGGAAGTGTTCAATCCGTGAGTCTGGACAGGAAGTGTTCAATCCGTCAGTCTTGACAGGAAGTGTTCAATCCGTCAGCCTTGATAGGAAGTGGTCAATCCATCAGTCTTGACAGGAAGTGTTCAATCCGTCAGTCTTGACAGGAAGTGTTCAATCCGTCAGTCTTGATAGGAAGTGTTCAATCCGTCAGTCTTGACAGGAAGTGTTCAATCCGTCAGTCTTGACAGGAAGTGTTCAATCCGTCAGTCTTGATAGGAAGTGTTTAATCCGTCAGTCTTGACAGGAAGTGTTCAATCCGTCAGTCTTGACAGGAAGTGTTCAATCCGTCAGTCTTGATAGGAAGTGTTCAATCCGTCAGTCTTGAGAGGAAGTGTTCAATCCGTCAGTCTTGACAGGAAGTGTTCAATCCGTCAGTCTTGACAGGAAGTGTTCAATCCGTCAGTCTTGACAGGAAGTGTTCAATCCGTCAGTCTTGACAGGAAGTGTTCAATCCGTCAGTCTTGACAGGAGTGTTCAATCCGTCAGTCTTGATAGGAAGTGTTCAATCCGTGAGTCTTGACAGGAAGTGTTCAATCCGTCAGTCTTGATAGGAAGTGGTCAATCCGTCAGTCTTGACAGGAAGTGTTCAATCTGTCAGTCTTGACAGGAAGTGTTCAATCCGCCAGTCTTGATAGGAAGTGTTCAATCCGTCAGTCTTGACAGGAAGTGTTCAATCCGTCAGTCTTGACAGGAAGTGTTCAATCCGTCAGTCTTGATAGGAAGTGTTCCATCCGTCAGTCTTGACAGGAAGTGTTCAATCCGTCAGTCTTGACAGGAAGTGTTCAATCCGTCAGTCTTGATAGGAAGTGTTCAATCCGTCAGTCTTGAGAGGAAGTGTTCAATCCGTCAGTCTTGACAGGAAGTGTTCAATCCGTCAGTCTTGACAGGAAGTGTTCAATCCGTCAGTCTTGACAGGAAGTGTTCAATCCGTCAGTCTTGACAGGAAGTGTTCAATCCGTCAGTCTTGACAGGAGTGTTCAATCCGTCAGTCTTGATAGGAAGTGTTCAATCCGTGAGTCTTGACAGGAAGTGTTCAATCCGTCAGTCTTGATAGGAAGTGGTCAATCCGTCAGTCTTGACAGGAAGTGTTCAATCCGTCAGTCTTGACAGGAAGTGTTCAATCCGCCAGTCTTGATAGGAAGTGTTCAATCCGTCAGTCTTGACAGGAAGTGTTCAATCCGTCAGTCTTGACAGGAAGTGTTCAATCCGTCAGTCTTGATAGGAAGTGTTCCATCCGTCAGTCTTGACAGGAAGTGTTCAATCCGTCAGCCTTGACAGGAAGTGTTCAATCCGCCAGTCTTGATAGGAAGTGTTCAATCCGTGAGTCTTGACAGGAAGTGTTCAATCCGTCAGTCTTGACAGGAAGTGTTCAATCCGTCAGCCTTGATAGGAAGTGGTCAATCCATCAGTCTTGACAGGAAGTGTTCAATCCGTCAGTCTTGACAGGAAGTGTTCAATCCGTCAGTCTTGATAGGAAGTGTTCAATCCGTCAGTCTTGACAGGAAGTGTTCAATCCGTCAGTCTTGACAGGAAGTGTTCAATCCGTCAGTCTTGATAGGAAGTGTTTAATCCGTCAGTCTTGACAGGAAGTGTTCAATCCGTCAGTCTTGACAGGAAGTGTTCAATCCGTCAGTCTTGATAGGAAGTGTTCAATCCGTCAGTCTTGACAGGAAGTGTTCAATCCGTCAGTCTTGACAGGAAGTGTTCAATCCGTCAGTCTTGACAGGAAGTGTTCAATCCGTCAGTCTTGATAGGAAGTGTTTAATCCGTCAGTCTTGACAGGAAGTGTTCAACCCGTCAGTCTTGACAGGAAGTGTTCAATCCGTCAGTCTTGATAGGAAGTGTTCAATCCGTCAGTCTTGACAGGAAGTGTTCAATCCGTCAGTCTTGACAGGAAGTATTCAATCCGTCAGTCTTGACAGGAAGTGTTCAATCCGTCAGTCTTGACAGGAAGTGTTCAATTCGTCAGTCTTGATAGGAAGTGTTCAATCCGTCAGTCTTGACAGGAAGTGTTCAACCCGTCAGTCTTGACAGGAAGTGTTCAATCCCTCATCCTTGATAGGAAGTGTTCAATCCGTCAGTCTTGACAGGAAGTGTTCAATCCGTCAGTCTTAATAGAAAGTGTTTAATCCGTCAGTCTTGACAGGAAGTGTTCAATCCGTCAGTCTTGATAGGAAGTGTTTAATCCGTCAGTCTTGACAGGAAGTGTTCAATCCGTCAGTCTTGATAGGAAGTATTCAATCCGTCAGTCTTGACAGGAAGTGTTCAATCCGTCAGTCTTAATAGAAAGTGTTTAATCCGTCAGTCTTGACAGGAAGTCTTCAAACCGTCAGTCTTGATAGGAAGTGTTTAATCCGTCAGTCTTGACAGGAAGTGTTCAATCCGTCAGTCTTGACAGGAAGTGTTCAATCCGTCAGTCTTGATAGGAGGTGTTTAATCCGTCAGTCTTGACAGGAAGTGTTCAATCCGTCAGACTTGATAGGAAGTGTTCAATCCGTCAGTCTTGACAGGAAGTGTTCAATCCGTCAGTCTTGATAGGAAGTGTTTAATCCGTCAGTCTTGACAGGAAGTGTTCAATCCGTCAGTCTTGACAGGAAGTGTTCAATCCGTCAGTCTTGACAGGAAGTGTTCAATCCGTCAGTCTTGACAGGAAGTGTTCAATCCGTCAGTCTTGATACGAAGTGTTTAATCCGTCAGTCTTGACAGGAAGTGTTCAATCCGTCAGTCTTGACAGGAAGTGTTCAATCCGTCAGTCTTGACAGGAAGTGTTCAATCCGTCAGTCTTGACAGGAAGTGTTCAATCCGTCAGTCTTGACAGGAAGTGTTCAATCCGTCAGTCTTGACAGGAAGTGTTCAATCCGTCAGTCTTGACAGGAAGTGTTCAATCCGTCAGTCTTGACAGGAAGTGTTCAATCCGTCAGTCTTGACAGGAAGTGTTCAATCCGTCAGTCTTGATAGGAAGTGTTCAATCCGTCAGTCTTGATAGGAAGTGTTCAATCCGTCAGTCTTGACAGGAAGTGTTCAATCTGTCAGTCTTGACAGGAAGTGTTCAATCCATCAATCTTGACAGGAAGTGTTCAATCCGTCAGTCTTGACAGGAAGTGTTCAATCCGTCAGTCTTGATAGGAAGTGTTCAATCCGTCAGTCTTGATAGGAAGTGTTCTATCCGTCAGTCTTGACAGGAAGTGTTCAATCCGTCAGTCTTGACAGGAAGTGTTCAATCCGTCAGTCTTGACAGGAAGTGTTCAATCCGTCAGCCTTGACAGGAAGTGTTCAATCCGTCAGTCTTGACAGGAAGTGTTCAATCCGTAAGTCTTGACAGGAAGTGTTCAATCCGTGAGTCTTGACAGGAAGTGTTCAATCCGTCAGTCTTGATAGGAAGTGTTCAATCCGTCAGTCTTGACAGGAAGTGTTCAATCCGTCAGTCTTGATAGGAAGTGTTCAATCCGTCAGTCTTGACAGGAAGTGTTCAATCCGTCAGTCTTGATAGGAAGTGTTCAATCCGTCAGTCTTGACAGGAAGTGTTCAATCCGTCAGTCTTGACAGGAAGTGTTTAATCCGTCAGTCTTGAGAGGAAGTGTTCAATCCGTCAGCCTTGACAGGAAGTGTTCAATCCGTCAGTCTTGACAGGAAGTGTTTAATCCGTCAGTCTTGATAGGAAGTGTTTAATCCGTCAGTCTTGACAGGAAGTGTTCAATCTGTCAGTCTTGATAGGAAGTGTTCAATCCGTCAGTCTTGACAGGAAGTGTTCAATCTGTCAGTCTTGACAGGAAGTGTTCAATCTGTCAGTCTTGATAGGAAGTGTTCAATCCGTCAGTCTTGACAGGAAGTGTTCAATCTGTCAGTCTTGACAGGAAGTGTTCAATCTGTCAGTCTTGACAGGAAGTGTTCAATCTGTCAGTCTTGACAGGAAGTGTTCAATCTGTCAGTCTTGACAGGAAGTGTTCAATCTGTCAGTCTTGACAGGAAGTGTTCAATCTGTCAGTCTTGACAGGAAGTGTTCAATCCGTCAGTCTTGACAGGAAGTGTTCAATCCGTCAGTCTTGACAGGAAGTGTTCAATCCGTGAGTCTTGACAGGAAGTGTTCAATCCGTGAGTCTTGACAGGAAGTGTTCAATCCGTGAGTCTTGACAGGAAGTGTTCAATCTGTCAGTCTTGACAGGAAGTGTTCAATCTGTCAGTCTTGACAGGAAGTGTTCAATCTGTCAGTCTTGACAGGAAGTGTTCAATCTGTCAGTCTTGACAGGAAGTGTTCAATCTGTCAGTCTTGATAGGAAGTGTTCAATTTGTCAGTCTTGATAGGAAGTGTTTAATCCGTCAGTCTTGACAGGAAGTGTTCAATCTGTCAGTCTTGACAGGAAGTGTTCAATCCGTCAGTCTTGACAGGAAGTGTTCAATCCGTCAGTCAATGACCGTCACTTCGGTTTCAGACCAAGAGACAGTAACTTACCCAATGAGACAGAAATTCCATTTGCCTTTAGACCGTTTAAGGGATCTTGATCCAAGGAATCTAGCTTATTAACGTCCTGGGTTGATATTCCAGGGTTATTAACCCTACGGGGTTAATATTCCAGGGTTATTAACGTCCTGGGTTAATATTCCAGGGTTATTAACGTCCTGTGTTAATATTCCAGGGTTATTAACGTCCTGGGTTAATACTTCAGTGTTATTAACGTCCTGGGTTAATATTTCAGGGTTATTAACGTCCTGGGTTAATACTCCAGGGTTATTAACGTCCTGGGTTAATATTCCAGGGTTATTAACGTCCTGGGTTAATATTCCAGGGTTATTAACGTCCTGGGTTAATATTCCAGGGTTATTAACGTCCTGGGTTAATACTCCAGGGTTATTAACATCCTTGGTTAATATTCCAGGGTTATTAACGTCCTGGATTAATATTCCAGGGTTATTAACGTCCTGGGTTAATATTCCAGGGTTATTAACGTCCTGGGTTAATACTCCAGGGTTATTAACATCCTTGGTTAATATTCCAGGGTTATTAACGTCCTGGGTTAATATTCCAGGGTTATTAACGTCCTGGCTTAATACTCCAGGGTTATTAACATCCTGGGTTAATATTTCAGGGTTATTAACGTCCTGGGATAATACTCCAGGGTTATTAACGTCCTGGGTTAATATTTCAGGGTTATTAACGTCCTGGGTTAATACTCCAGGGTTATTAACGTCCTGGGTTAACACTCCAGGGTTATTAACGTCCTGGGTTAATATTTCAGGGTTATTAACGTCCTGGGTTAATACTCCAGGGTTATTAACGTCCTGGGTTAACACTCCAGGGTTATTAACCCTCCTGGGTTAATAACGAGGGTTATTAACCCTCCTGGGTTAATAACGAGGGTTATTAACCCTCCTGGGTTAATAACGAGGGTTATTAACCCTCCTGGGTTAATAACGAGGGTTATTAACCCTCCTGGGTTAATAACGAGGGTTATTAACCCTCCTGGGTTAATAACGAGGGTTATTAACCCTCCTGGGTTAATAACGAGGGTTATTAACCCTCCTGGGTTAATAACGAGGGTTATTAACCCTCCTGGGTTAATAACGAGGGTTATTAACCCTCCTGGGTTAATAACGAGGGTTATTAACCTGGAATATTAACGTCGTGGATT
This sequence comes from Cherax quadricarinatus, assembly GCF_038502225.1. Taxonomy (NCBI): domain Eukaryota; kingdom Metazoa; phylum Arthropoda; class Malacostraca; order Decapoda; family Parastacidae; genus Cherax; species Cherax quadricarinatus. Next base: position 7,405,433 of record NC_091388.1, on the reverse strand, counting down.
AGTAATTAAAGGAATATCTTCATGTGTATATTCCTTGTTTACTTCCACGTTTTCCTCTCTCCCTACCTCCCCACCCACTTTCCTCTCTCCCTACCTCCCCACCCACTTTCCTCTCTCTCTACCTCCCCACCCCCCACTTTCCTCTCTCTACCTCTTTCCTCTCTCCCTACCTCCCACCCACTTTCCTCTCTCCCTACCTCCCCACCCACTTTCCTCTCTCCCTACCTCCCCACCCACTTTCCTCTCTCCCAACCACCCCCCACTTTCCTCTCTCCCTACCTCCCCACCCACTTTCCTCTCTCCCTACCTCCCCACCCACTTTCCTCTCTCCCTACCTCCCCACCCACTTTCCTCTCTCCCTACCTCCCCACCCACTTTCCTCTCTCCCTACCTCCCCACCCACTTTCCTCTCTCCCTACCTCCCCACCCACTTTCCTCTCTCCCTACCTCCCCACCCACTTTCCTCTCTCCCTACCTCCCCACCCACTTTCCTCTCTCCCTACCTCCCCACCCACTTTCCTCTCTCCCTACCTCCCCACCCACTTTCCTCTCTCCCTACCTCCCCACCCACTTTCCTCTCTCCTTACCTCCCCACCCACTTTCCTCTCTACCTCCCCACCCACTTTCTACCTCCCCACCTCCCCACCCACTTTCCTCTCCCTCCCTCCCGCCCCACCCACTTTCCTCTCTCCCTACCTCCCCACCCACTTTCCTCTCTCCCTACCTCCCCACCCACTTTCCTCTCTCTCTACCTCCCCACCCACTTTCCTCTCTCCCTACCTCCCCACCCACGTTCCTCTCTCCCTACCCACTTTCCTCTCCTACCTCCCACCCACTTTCCTCTCTCCCTACCTCCCCACCCACTTTCCTCTCTCCCTACCTCCCCACCCACATTCCTCTCTCCCGACCTCCCCACCCACTTTCCTCTCTCCCTACCTCCCCACCCACTTTCCTCTCTCCCTACCTCCCCACCCACTTTCCTCTCTCCCTACCTCCCCACCCACCCACTTTCCTCTCTCCCTTTCCTCTCTCCTACCTCCCCACCCACTTTCCTCTCTCCCTACCTCCCCACCCACTTTCCTCTCTCCCTACCTCCCCACCCACTTTCCTCTCTCCCTACCTCCCCACCCACTTTCCTCTCTCCCTACCTCCCCACCCACTTTCCTCTCTCCCGACCTCCCCACCCACTTTCCTCTCTCCCTACCTCCCCACCCACTTTCCTCTCTCCCTACCTCCCCACCCACTTTCCTCTCTCCCTACCTCCCCACCCACTTTCCTCTCTCCCTACCTCCCCACCCACTTTCCTCTCTCCCTACCTCCCCACCCACTTTCCTCTCTCCCTACCTCCCCACCCACTTTCCTCTCTCCCTACCTCCCCACCTTTCCTCTCTCCCTACCTCCCCACCCACTTTCCTCTCTCCCTACCTCCCCACCCACTTTCCTCTCTCCCTACCTCCCCACCCACTTTCCTCTCTCCCTACCTCCCCACCCACTTTCCTCTCTCCCTACCTCCCCACCCACTTTCCTCTCTCCCTACCTCCCCACCCACTTTCCTCTCTCCCTACCTCCCCACCCACTTTCCTCTCTCCCTACCTCCCCACCCACTTTCCTCTCTCCCTACCTCCCCACCCACTTTCATCTCTCCCTACCTCCCAACCCACTTTCCTCTCTCCCCTCCCCACCCACTTTCCCTCACCCCCCACCCACTTTCCTCTCTCCCTACCTCCCCACCCACTTTCCTCTCTCCCTACCTCCCCACCCACTTTCCTCTCTCCCTACCTCCCCACCCACTTTCCTCTCTCCCTACCTCCCCACCCACTTTCCTCTCTCCCTACCTCCCCACCCACTTTCCTCTCTCACTACCTCCCCACCCACTTTACTCTCTCCCCTCCCCACCCACTTTCCTCTCTCCTACCTCCCCACCCACTTTCCTCTCTCCCTACCTCCCCACCCACTTTCCTCTCTCCCTACCTCCCCACCCACTTTCCTCTCTCCCTACCTCCCCACCCACTTTCCTCTCTCCCTACCTCCCCACCCACTTTCCTCTCTCCCTACCTCCCCACCCACTTTCCTCTCTCCCTACCTCCCCACCCACTTTCCTCTCTCCCTACCTCCCCACCCACTTTCCTCTCTCCCTACCTCCCCACCCACTTTCCTCTCTCCCTACCTCCCCACCCACTTTCCTCTCTCCCTACCTCCCCACCCCACTTTCCTCTCTCCCTACCTCCCCACCCACTTTTCCTCTCTCCCTACCTCCCCACCCACTTTCCTCTCTCCCTACCTCCCCACCCACTTTCCTCTCTCCCTACCTCCCCACCCACTTTCCTCTCTCCCTACCTCCCCACCCTCTCTCCCTACTTTCCTCTCTCCCTACCTCCCCACCCACTTTCCTCTCTCCCTACCTCCCCACCCACTTTCCTCTCTCCCTACCTCCCCACCCACTTTCCTCTCTCCCTACCTCCCCACCCACTTTCCTCTCTCCCTACCTCCCCACCCACTTTCCTCTCTCCCTACCTCCCCACCCACTTTCCTCTCTCCCTACCTCCCCACCCACTTTCCTCTCTCACTACCACCCCACCCACATTCCTCTCTCCCTACCTCCCACCCCACTTTCCTCTCTCCCTACCTACCCACCCACTTTCCTCTCTCCCTACCTCCCCACCCACTTTCCTCTCTCCCTACCTCCCCACCCACTTTCCTCTCTCCCTACCTCCCCACCCACTTTCCTCTCTCCCTACCTCCCCACCCACTTTCCTCTCTCCCTACCTCCCCACCCACTTTCCTCTCTCCCTACCTCCCCACCCACTTTCCTCTCTCCCTACCTCCCCACCCACTTTCCTCTCTCCCTACCTCCCCACCCACTTTCCTCTCTCCCTACCTCCCCACCCACTTTCCTCTCTCCCTACCTCCCCACCCACTTTCCTCTCTCCCTACCTCCCCACCCACTTTCCTCTCTCCCTACCTCCCCACCCACTTTCCTCTCTCCCTACCTCCCCACCCACTTTCCTCTCTCCCCTACCTACCCACTTTCCTCTCTCCCTACCTCACCCACTTTCCTCTCTCCCTACCTCCCCACCCACTTTCCTCTCTCCCTACCTCCCCACCCACTTTCCTCTCTCCCTACCTCCCCACCCACTTTCCTCTCTCCCTACCCACTTTCCTCCCCACCCACTTTCCTCTCTCCCTACTACCTCCCCACCCACTTTCCTCTCTCCCTACCTCCCCACCCACTTTCCTCTCTCCCTACCTCCCCACCCACTTTCCTCTCTCCCCTACCCACTTTCCTCTCTCCCTACCTCCCCACCCACTTTCCTCTCTCCCTACCTCACCACCCACTTTACTCTCTCCCTACCTCCCCACCCACTTTCCTCTCTCCTACCTCCCCACCCACTTTCCTCTCTCCCTACCTCCCCACCCACTTTCCTCTCTCCCTACCTCCCCACCCACTTTCCTCTCTCCCTACCTCCCCACCCACCCTCTCTCTCTACCTCCCCACCCACTTTCCTCTCTCCCTACCTCCCCACCCACTTTCCTCTCTCCCTACCTCCCCACCCACTTTCCTCTCTCCCTACCTCCCCACCCACTTTCCTCTCTCCCTACCTCCCCACCCACTTTCCTCTCTCCCTACCTCCCCACCCACTTTCCTCTCTCCCTACCTCCCCACCCACTTTCCTCTCTCCCTACCTCCCCACCCACTTTCCTCTCTCCCTACCTCCCCACCCACTTTCCTCTCTCCCTACCTCCCCACCCACTTTCCTCTCTCCCTACCTCCCCACCCACTTTCCTCTCTCCCTACCTCCCCACCCACTTTCCTCTCTCCCTACCTCCCCACCCACTTTCCTCTCTCCCTACCTCCCCACCCACTTTCCTCTCTCCCTACCTCCCCACCCACTTTCCTCTCTCCCTACCTCCCCACCCACTTTCCTCTCTCCTCTACCTCCCCACCCACTTTCCTCTCTCCCTACCTCCCCACCCACTTTCCTCTCTCCCTACCCACTTTCCCCACCTCACTTTCCTCTCTCCCTACCTCCCCACCCACTTTGCTCTCTCCCTAGCTCCCCACCCACTTTCCTCTCTCCCTACCTCCCCACCCACTTTCCTCTCTCCCTACCTCCCCACCCACTTTCCTCTCTCCCTACCTCCCCACCCCCTTTCCTCTCTCACTACCTCCCCACCCACTTTTCCTCTCTCCCTACCTCCCCACCCACTTTCCTCTCTCCCTACCTCCCCACCCACTTTCCTCTCTCCCTACCTCCCCACCCACTTTCCTCTCTCCCAACCTCCCCACCCACGTTACTCTCTCCCTACCCACTCCTCTCTCCCTACCACCCCACTGTCCTCTCTCCCTACCTCCCCACCCACTTTCCTCTCTCCCTACCTCCCCACCCACTTTCCTCTCTCCCTACCTCCCCACCCACTTTCCTCTCTCCCTACCTCCCCACCCACTTTCCTCTCTCCCTACCTCCCCACCCACTTTCCTCTCTCCCTACCTCCCCACCCACTTTCCTCTCTCCCTACCTCCCCACCCACTTTCCTCACTCCCTACCTCCCCACCGACTTTCCTCTCTCCCTACCTCCCCACCCACTTTCCTCTCTCCCTACCTCCCCACCCACTTTCCTCTCTCCCTACCTCCCCACCCACTTTCCTCTCTCCCTACCTCCCCACCCACTTTCCTCTCTCCCTACCTCCCCACCCACTTTCCTCTCTCCCTCCCCACCCACTTTCCCCACCTCACCCACTTTCCTCTCTCCCTACCTCCCCACCCACTTTCCTCTCTCCCTACCTCCCCACCCACTTTCCTCTCTCCCTACCTCCCCACCCACTTTCCTCTCTACCTACCTCCCCACCCACTTTCCTCTCTCCCTACCTCCCCACACACTTTCCTCTCTCCCTACCTCCCCACCCACTTTCCTCTCTCCATACTTCCCCACCCACTTTCCTTTCTCCCTACCTCCCCACCCACTTTCCTCTCTCCCTACCTCCCCACCCACTTTCCTCTCTCCCTACCTCCCCACCCACTTTCCTCTCTCCCTACCTCCCCACCCACTTTCCTCTCTCCCTACCTCCCCACCCACTTTCCTCTCTCCCTATCCCCCACCCACTTTCCTCTCTCTCTCTATCTCCCCACCCACTTTCCTCTCTCCCTACCTCCCCACCCACTTTCCTCTCTCCCTACCTCCCCACCCACTTTCCTCTCTCCCTACCTCCCCACCCACTTTCCTCTCTCCCTACCTCCCCACCCACTTTCCTCTCTCTCTACCTCCCCACCCACTTTCCTCTCTCCCTTCCTCCCCACCCACTTTCCTCTCTCCCTACCTCCCCACCCACTTTCCTCTCTCCCTACCTCTCCACCCACTTTTCTCTCTCCCTCTGGTTTCCCTCTCCCTACCTCCCCACCCACTTTCCTCTCTCCCTACCTCCCCACCCACTTTCCTCTCTCCCTACCTCCCCACCCACTTTCCTCTCTCCCTACCTCCCCACCCACTTTCCTCTCTCCCTACCTCCCCACCCACTTTCCTCTCTCTCTACCTCCCCACCCACTTTCCTCTCTCCCTGCCTCCCCACCCACTTTCCTCTCTCCCTACCTCCCCACCCACTTTCCTCTCTCCCTACCTCTCCACCCACTTTTCTCTCTCCCTCTGGTTTCCCTCTCCCTACCTCCCCACCCACTTTCCTCTCTCCCTACCTCCCCACCCACTTTCCTCTCTCCCTACCTCCCCACCCACTTTCCTCTCTCCCTACCTCCCCACCCACTTTCGTCTCTCCCTACCTCCCCACCCACTTTCCTCTCTCTCTACCTCCCCACCCACTTTCCTCTCTCCCTGCCTCCCCACCCACTTTCCTCTCTCCCTACCTCCCCACCCACTTTCCTCTCTCCCTACCTCTCCACCCACTTTTCTCTCTCCCTCTGGTTTCCCTCTCCCTACCTCCCCACCCACTTTCCTCTCTCCCTACCTCCCCACCCACTTTCCTCTCTCCCTCAATCATCTCATCTTGCTCCCTCCCTACCTCCCTCTCTAGAAGTGTATACACCAAACACAAGAGTCTGATTGATCAGCTGCTGGATCCCACGTACCCTTTTTACCTCCTCCCACCCTTTCCTCCCACACTCTCCTCTACTCCCACCCTTTCCTCCCACTCTCTCCTCTACTCCCACCCTTTCCTCCCACTCTCTCCTCTACTCCCACCCTTTCCTCCCACACTCTCCTATTCTCCCACCCTTTCCTCCCACACTCTCCTATACTCCCACCCTTTCCTCCCACACACTCCTACACTCCCACCCTTTCCTCCCACACACTCCTATACTCCCACCCTTTCCTCCCACCCTATCTTCCAAAAATCCTCCCCAGGTTCAAATATTCCCCTTCAGCACCTCCCCAACAACCCCCTTAGTGACTTTCGTCACTCCCCTCCTCTCCTTACCCCCCTCCCCCTCCACCAGCCTCATCCAATCAACACAGAAATTCGGTAATCACATTGTTGATTTTATGGAGGAGTGTAAATTTGGAGAGAGAGAGAGAGAGAGAGAGAGAGAGAGAGAGAGAGAGACGAGATAACGTCAGTTGATCAAATGAAAATGCTGGCCCACAGATGGCTCCAACTTCATCCTGTTCCCTACTTGTATGTCTCATAACAAAAATGCTTTCAAATGAGCTGATGTAGGTAACAGCTCTTAGCTTGCCAATAAAGTTAGGAATCCTCCTGTAAATAGCTGTCAATAAAGCTAGGGATCCTTAACCTTGTCAAACCCTGTGTAAAAAAAAAAAAAAAAAAAAAAAAAAAAAAAAAAAAAAAAAAAAAAAAAAAGAGAGAGAGATAGAGAGAGAGAGAGAGAGAGAGAGAGAGAGAGAGAGAGAGAGAGAGAGAGAGAGAGAGAGAGAGAGAGATGGTTCTCACAATCTATTTCAACGACCCATTAAAACTTATCTCTGATAAGGTTTAACTGATGTCGTTGTAGGATTCGAACCTGTGCAATACAAGCCTAACCTGTGGCAGCTAGTGTGTGGAGGCCAGGACTACTCAACAACCATCTCCTTAACGAGAAAAAAGTGATGGTTTTTAACCATCTCGTGCTTCCTCAGCTCTAAATGAGAATATTTTGGACTTTGAGAAGGAGGCGGCGATCTACGACTAAGAGGTGAATGTAGAGGAAGGTGGTCAGTCCCTCAGTCTTGATGGAAGGTGGTCAGTCCCTCAGCCTTGATGGAAGGTGGTCAGTCCCTCAGCCTTGATGGAAGGTGGTCAGTCCCTCAGCCTTGATGGAAGGTGGTCAGTCCCTCAGCCTTGATGGAAGGTGGTCAGTCCCTCAGCCTTGATGGAAGGTGGTCACTCCCTCAGCCTTGATGGAAGGTGGTCAGTCCCTCAGTCTTGATGGAAGGTGGTCAGTCCCTCAGCCTTGATGGAAGGTGGTCACTCCCTCAGCCTTGATGGAAGGTGGTCAGTCCCTCAGCCTTGATGGAAGGTGGTCAGTCCCTCAGCCTTGATGGAAGGTGGTCAGTCCCTCAGCCTTGATGGAAGGTGGTCAGTCCCTCAGCCTTGATGGAAGGTGGTCAGTCCCTCAGCCTTGATGGAAGGTGGTCACTCCCTCAGCCTTGATGGAAGGTGGTCAGTCCCTCAGCCTTGATGGAAGGTGGTCAGTCCCTCAGCCTTGATGGAAGGTGGTCACTCCCTCAGCCTTGATGGAAGGTGGTCACTCCCTCAGCCTTGATGGAAGGTGGTCAGTCCCTCAGCCTTGATGGAAGGTGGTCAGTCCCTCAGCCTTGATGGAAGGTGGTCACTCCCTCAGCCTTGATGGAAGGTGGTCACTCCCTCAGCCTTGATGGAAGGTGGTCACTCCCTCAGCCTTGATGGAAGGTGGTCAGTCCCTCAGCCTTGATGGAAGGTGGTCACTCCCTCAGCCTTGATGGAAGGTGGTCAGTCCCTCAGCCTTGATAGAAGATGGTCAGTCCCTCAGCCTTGATGGAAGGTGGTCAGTCCCTCAGCCTTGATGGAAGGTGGTCAGTCCCTCAGCCTTGATGGAAGGTGGTCAGTCCCTCAGCCATGATGGAAGGTGGGCAGTCCTTTAGCCTTGATAGATGGTGGTCAGTCCCTCAGCATCGACAGAAGGTGGTCAGTCCCTCAGTCCCTCAGCCTTGATAGATGGTTGTCAGTCCCTCAGCCTCGACAGAAGGTGGTCAGTCCCTCAGCTTCGACAGAAGGTGGTCAGTCCCTCAGCCTTGATAGATGGTTGTCAGTCCCTCAGCCTCGACAGAAGGTGGTCAGTCCCTCAGCTTCGACAGAAGATGGTCAGTCCCTCAGCCTTCATGAAAGGTGGTCAGTCCCTCAGCCTTGAATGAAGATGGTCAGTCCCTCAGCCTTGATGGAAGGTGGTCAGTCCCTCAGCCTTGATGGAAGGCGGTCAGTCCCTCAGCCTTGATGGAAGGTGGTCAGTCCCTAGCCTTGATGGAAGGTGGTCATTCCCTTAGTCTTGATAGAAGGTGGTCAGTCCCTCAGCCTTGATGGAAGGTGGTCAGTCTCTCAGTCTTGATAGAAGGTGGTCAGTCCCTCAGCCTTTGATGGAAGGTGGTCAGTCCCTCAGTCTTGATAGAAGGTGGTCAGTCCCTCAGCCATGATGGAAGGTGGGCAGTCCTTTAGCCTTGATAGATGGTGGTCAGTCCCTCAGCATCGACAGAAGGTGGTCAGTCCCTCAGTCCCTCAGCCTTGATAGATGGTGGTCAGTCCCTCAGCCTCGACAGAAGATGGTCAGTCCCTCAGCCTCGACAGAAAGTGGTCAGTCCCTCAACCTTGATGGAAGGTGGTCAGTCCCTCAGCCTTGATGGAAGGTGGTCAGTCCCTCAGCCTTGATGGAAGGTGGTCAGTCCCTCAGCCTTGATGGGAGGTGGTCAGTTCCTCAGCCTTGATGGGAGGTGGTCAGTCCCTCAGCCTTCATGGATGGGGAGACATGATAACGACATATAAAACACTCCGCGGAACAGACAAGGAGGACAAAGACAGGATGTTCCAGAGATGGGACACAGAAACAAGGGGTAACAATTGTTAGTTGAAGACTCAGATGAGTCAGAGGGATGTTAGGAAGTATTTCTTCAGTCACAGAGTTGTCAGGAAGTGGAACAGTCTAGAAAGTGACGTAGTGGAGGCGGGAACCATACATAGTTTTAAGACGAGGTTTGATAAAGCACATGGAGCAGGGAGAGAGAGGACCCAGTAGCAATCAGTGAAGAGGCGGGGCCAGGAGCTATGACTCGACCCCTGCAGCCACAAATAGGTGAGTACACACACACACACACACACACAAACACACAACATACACACAACACACACACACACAACCACACACACACACACACACACACACACGCACACACGCACACACAACACACACACACACACAGACACATACACAACAACATACACCACACACAACACACATACGCACACACACACACAGGGGTCAGTTCTAGGACCAGTGCTATTTTTGATATATGTGAACGACATGATGGAAGGAATAGACTCTGAAGTGTCCCTGTTCGCAGATGACGTGAAGTTGATGAGAAGAATTAAATCGGATGAGGATGAGGCAGGACTGCAAAGAGACCTGGACAGGCTGGACATGTGGTCCAGTAACTGGCTTCTCGAATTCAATCCAGCCAAATGCAAAGTCATGAATATTGGGGAGGGGAAAAGAAGACCGCAGACAGAGTATAGGCTAGGTGGACAAAGACTACAGACCTCACTCAGGGAGAAAGACCTTGGGGTGACCATAACACCGAGCACATCACCGGAGGCACACATCAACCAAATAACTGCTGCAGCATACGGGCGCCTGGCAAACCTGAGAATAGCGTTCCGATACCTTAATAAGGAATCGTTCAAGACACTGTACACTGTGTATGTTAGGCCCATACTGGAGTATGCAGCACCAGTCTGGAACCCACACCTGGTCAAGCACGTCAAGAAGTTAGAGAAAGTACAAAGGTTTGCAACAAGGCTAGTCCCAGAGCTCAGGGGAATGTCGTACGAGGAAAGGTTGAGGGAGATCAGTGTCGTCAGGGACTGACGACACTGGAGGACAGAAGGGTCAGGGGAGACATGATAACGACATACAAGATACTGCGGGGAATAGACAAGGTGGACAGAGATAGGATGTTCCAGAGAGGGGACACAGGGACAAGGGGTCACAACTGGATGTTAGGAAGTATTTCTTCAGTCATAGAGTTGTCAGGAAGTGGAATAGCCTAGCAAGTGAAGTAGTGGAGGCAGGAACCATACATAGTTTTAAGAAGAGGTATGATACAGCTCAGGAAGCAGAGAGAGAGAGGACCTAGTAGCGATCAGTGAAGAGGCGGGGCCAGGAGCTGAGTCTCGACCCCTGGAACCACAATTAGGTGAGTACAATTAGGTGAGTACACAACAACACACACACCACACGCACACATGCACACGCACACACACACACACACACGCACACGCATACACACACACGCACATAAGGGACAGAAGGTGATAATTGCAGTAATGTACAACCCACCACAGAACTGCAGGAGGCCAAGAGAAGAATACGATGAGAGCAACAGAACAATGATCGACACACTAGCCGAGGTGGCCAGGAGAGCACACATGGGGTGAGCAAAGTTACTAGTTATGGGTGATTTCAATCACAAGGAGATTGGGAAAACCTGGAGCCCCATGGGGGTCCCAATACATGGAGAGCCAAGATGATGGATGTGGTACTGGAGAACCTCATGCATCAACATGTTAGAGACACTACCAGAGAGAGAGGAGAGGATGAACCAGCAAGGTTGGACCTTGTATTCACCATGAGTAGTTCGGACATCGAGGGTATCATGTATGAAAGGCCCCTGGGAGCTAGTGATCATGTGGTTCTGTGCTTCGACTACATAGTTGAGCTCCAAGTGGAGAGAGTAGCAGGAATAGGCTGGGAAAAACCAAACTACAAAAGGGGGAACTACTCAGGCATGAGGAACTTCCTTCAAGACATTCAGTGGAAGAGGGAACTGACAGGAAAACCAGTACAAGAAATGATGGACTATGTGGCAACAAAATGCAAGGAGGCAGAGGAGAGGTTTGTTCCCAAGGGAAACAGAAATAATGGGAAGAACAGTACGAGGCTCAGAGACAATATGAAAATGACATAGCATCAAAAGTAAAGACTGACCCGAAGCTGTTGTACAGCCACATCAGGAGGAAAACAACAGTCAAGGACCAGGTAATCAGACTGAGGAAGGGTGATGGGGAATTCACAAGAAACGACCGAGAGGTATGTCAGGAGCTCAACACAAGATTTAAAGAGGTATTTACAGTGGAAACCTGTAGGACTCCAAGAAATCAGAACAGGGGGGCACACGAGCAAGTGCTGGATGAGGTACATATAACCAAGGAGGAGGTGAAGAAGCTGCTATGCGAACTTGACACCTCAAAGGCGGTGGGACCAGACAACATCTGTCCATGGGTCCTTAAAGAGGGAGCAGAGATATTGTGTGAGCCATTAACAAAGATCTTCAACACATCATTTGAAACTGGGCAACTCCCTGAGGTATGGAAAATGGCAAATGTAGTCCCAATTTTTAAAAAGGGAGACAGACATGAGGCACTAAACTACAGACCTGTATCACTAACGTGTATAGTATGCAAGGTCATGGAGAAGATCATCAGGAGGAGAGTGGTGGGGCACCTGGAAAGAAACAAGTGTATAATTGACAACCAGCACGGTTTCAGGGAAGGAAAATCCTGTGTCACAAACCTACTAGAGTTTTATGACAAGGTGACAGAAGTAAGACAAGAGAGAGAGGGGTGGATCGACTGCGTATTTTTGGACTGCAAGAAGGCCTTCGACACAGTTCCTCACAAGAGGTTACTGCAAAAGCTAGAGGACCAGGCACACATAACAGGAAAGGCACTGCAATGGATCAGAGAATACCTGACAGGGAGGCAACAACGAGTCATGGTACGCGACGAGGTGTCAAAGTGGGCGCCTGTGACAAGCGGGGTTCCACAGGGGTCAGTCCTAGGACCTGTGCTGTTCTTGGTATACGTGAACGACATAACGGAAGGGATAGACT